>NW_009197907.1:26128-55741 GCF_000690835.1 Fulmarus glacialis
GCCTGGGCTCTCTTAAGAAATGATAGGGTTTATTGCCTCCAACAGCCATTACTGTTCGAGGGGAGCACAGGCTGCCTTAGGTCAGGTCAGGATCAGACCCCAGGACCTGAAGCGAGGGCGTTTCACACGGGCTGGGCGTTCCTGGCAGATGGGAGCCGAGAGCTGCCAGGGAGAGGCTTTTTCTAAAAATGCAAACTCCTCATAAGGAAAGTGGCTTGGTGAAACGCTCTAGGGGAACTCCCATCTATTTTTCATCTGTGATATGAACTTTCACGTCACCATGGAGCACTTGGACTTGGGTCCCCCTGCCCCGAGAGAGGGGTGGGAGGAGGAGGATAGCAGTAAGTGCTGCTCCCAAAGAGGCTGGTCCTGAATTTGCATTTTCCCAGATCTTCGAGCACTGGTTTGTCCGATGCTGCTCTCTGCGTCGGAGGAGGGAAGGGTGTCCCGGAGCAACGCAGCCCTGTGCTGCTGAGCAGGCCTTTCCCCTCCTGGTCGCCTGTCATGAGCTGCTAAACTTGCAGCAGGGATGGCTGGAGGACAAGTTCACGGCTCGTGACGTCTGTACAAGGGGTGACCAGAGGCTCGTGGTGGGCCCTGCAGGCCTTGCAGTCCACAAAACTCACCCCCGTGCTTCCCTGCCCATCTGCACGGGGAGTGAGCTGCCCCTGTCCTTGAAAAAGAGCCCGTCCTGATCTTTAGCTCTGTTTTTTAAATGTATAAATAAATATTACATATGCTAGCAGATGGTTCATTAGCCAGTTGTTATGGCAATCAGCATTTCAGCCAATTAAAATCCTTTTTCATAGCTTTAAAAATGTCAATGATAGAAACATTTAAGTGCCCAAAGAACAAACAGATTCACTGTAGCATGGCACTAAAACAAAAGGCATTTTCTGCAAGTTTATAGAGAAAGGATGAGAAGTAGTAGAGTAAGATTTTTGAATCCTTTGTGCTGAAGAAGTGAAAAGGTGCTGACCCCTGTATATTAATTAATGGGAGAGGTTGTTGGGCATCTTGCATCTTGTCACTCAAATTGCCCAGAGTTTTGGGTGATCATTTGGGAACCTAGGAGATAGAGCCAGTGTGTCAGAATCTCCTGTGGGCTGTGCCTGCAGGAGTGAAATGGCTTTGGGAGGCTCTGAGTTCAGCACCCACAGACAGGGTCTTGCCCCACGTGCACTGGAATTCCTGAGCTCGTTTTCAAGCCTGACCAGAATGAGATTCTGGCATCCCTTGAAAATGCTGCCTACCTGTGCCTGGAGGCATGCTCAACTGGCTGCAAAAAAGTTGCGCACCAAAGTGCAAGTTCAGGCCTCACAGCCTGGTGTTTTAATTAGTATCTCAGAGTCTAGGCCAGAGGTGATGATAATCTAAAGGAATTTAAATTGGTCTTGTAGGCATACCATGGTACCTAATGATAGTAGAGTATGGGGCAGTCACAGAGGGACGAATGGAAGAAGTAAGTTACACTTCGTGTTATAACTCCTGGCACTTTTCTGGTTTACATATGGTTTGAATAGCAAATAACACTGTTTATGTCTTAACAAATTCCTGCAAACCACCTTTTCTCTGGGTTGGTTACACATCCGTATGCTGTAAGCGCTCTGCCTCTCCAGTTTAGGACTCTGTATGCAAGAATAAAATAATTGCACGGGAAGACAAGACCTTTTCATCCTGGGTTGGTGTTTGTAGCAGGACGCTATCTGGAATGGGGAGAAAGCCTGGCCTTCCAGAAAGCGTTCTCTGCCTGTAGCTTGCAAGCAGGTGTTAGAGTTGTCCATATCCCCTGTGTAAGGATCAATGAAGGTAAAATTTTTCAAACCTCTTGTTCACAGGGGGCAAGACAGTGATTTTGCCCCTCTCTGCCACATTACAGGGCCTCCTGCCTGCTTTGGAAGCCAGCACAGAACAGGAGCCTGGATTTGATGAGTCACAGGCTTAACAGGGTTGATTCTCCTCTTCTAATTGTGCTGTCTTTTGCAACCGTTTACAGAAGCAAAAAATAGCTCCCACAGACAATCAGAACAGATTATTTTAATGAGAGCTCAAAAATGAGAAACAAATGGCTCAAATTGAGCCTTTAAACATTTCTACATACGTCTGCAAGGAGCTGTGCGATGCTTGAATCAGCAGGTCTGCAGCAAGAGACGGCTGCTGTCAGGAGTTTAGTTTTCAATCCCCTTTCCCCCCCCCAACCCCCCCAGTAGCTAAACTGAACATCCCAAGTGAAAGCTGCATGCTAACAGCAGCTCCATTTTCTGCTTGTAATTGTCTTTTATCTGCTGGAGTCGGCAGTGCCCAGCTTACATCTGTTCCTGATTCACTCAGTGTAAACGTCAGAGAGGGAAACAATCATTTTTCCCATATGTGTTTGAACAGGCAATAGGTAGAATGAAGCTAATAACCTTTCAAAACTCTTTCCTTTCTCTCTAGATTGTGTCCACCTTTTTGATGGCCACTGTTTGCTTATAAATTAGTTCTGATTTTTTTTTCCATGCTGTAAATACAAAGTATGCTTTCAGTTGCTCTAATCTAGATGAAGATTAGGTCAGAACTGCAACAGACTTTTGTGTTTGCAGAAAGATTGTTTAATTGCTTCAGCAGGGAAAAGAAGAGAACCCCCAACACACCCAGCACACCTGTGGCCAGCACCCTCTGATCCTGTCCTACCTGTATGCATCCCAAAAGTGAATTCTGCAGCTGGGGTAGAAGCTCTAAGAATCATTCTGGCACAACATTGTGTCTTTGTGTTATCCAGAGAACTCCCTATGACTGATAAATATATTTTCCCTTCCTTTTATTTCTTACATCACTTTCCGTTTGTGATGGCAGTTCCAAAAGCTTTAGAGCTGCTTCTAGATTGGCATAAAAATATCACGAGTACTTGTTTTAACATCAGAAAGGTATTAGCTCGATCTTGCACTTCAATGGTACCAAGAGTGTTTAGGCCCATTGGGCATGAATTTAATTTTCTTACAGGCTGCAGAGAGAAGAAAAATCAGCCTCCCTATCTTAGCATTGGCTGCTTCTCCCTGTGACAACTCAAAGCATCACCTTTCTGGGGCTCCAGGCTCCAAATGGCTCTAAGATTTGGAGTTGAAGTCCTGAGCACACAGACACCCTGAGGTCTCTGCCCAGGGCTGTCTTGCACCCTTGCTCACCGTGTTGCACATCAGCCCTGCGGTCCTCCTCACAACAGGAGCCCCCAGGAGAAGCTTTGGTAGGAGAAACATGCACACGCATGCACGCAGCGGGTCAGGGTGGATGCTGACAGCAGTATTTCAGTTGGGTTACAATAGCAAAGTAATTTAGCCCATGCCAAAAAACACCATGCTGCCTATGGCAGACAGAAAATCCTGCCTCACTTCTTTAGTAATAAAACATTAGTTCTAAACACATAAAATCAGACTGTCAGTTTTTAATAGTGCATTAATGATACATTTTGTTGATAATTATAAAAGTAGACAGAAAATTTTTTTAATGTGGCTTGTTTGTTAACTCATTGCTGGCTCAGAGGCCCAGATGCCTCAACACATGTGTGCACAAGTGACTCTGAAGATGTCAGGACATCAGCTACCTTTTTTTCAAGGATACGGGAATGTCAATAGTCCTTGTCGCACATGGGGGAAAAATTGCCTTTTAATGGTCAATAGTAATAACCAGTCTGTTTAAACTTTCATGAATAAGATATATACAATCTATGGCCTATGAATTATGCATGTCCCTCCAATGGCTGGGAGGTAGGAAATGGTCCCAGTCCCCCTATCCGATTCACCTTTGCTCACAGTCCCTGTTTCCCTCTGATGCTTGTTCCAGCTCCTGCTGCTGATGGCTGTGGTGCCTCTGCCCGTCACCTCACTGGGCAGGGGATGCTGCCCTCGTGGCCCGCTGGGCTGTTTGCAGGGACTCAGCCCATCTCGGCTTCGGTTCAGGGCAGATCCTCAGCTGGAGAGGGTCACATCAGTGCTGGAGGCTTCCCGGCCACCCCTGCGTGCTTGATTTGTGTTCTTGAGGATGTGTTTGATATGTACCAACAGGAGCCTGTTGAAAATGTAAGCCTTTTAGGCCAGTGGTGACCGTGGTAACAGCAATATTTCTGCTGGTAAAGCCTGATGCAGGTAGTAATTGTAGTAAATATATGCAACATTTTCCTCATTTTCTATATCTTGTGTGCTCTAAAAAACCATCCTTCTCTTCTTTTATGCTTCCTTGTTGCTCGCAAACTGAGGTGCAAGGCCATAAAAGGACTTATATTTTTAAAGGAATTTCCAGCTTTGACTGTGGACATCCAACTATCTCTAATGAAAATGTGCTTTTAGGGAACTTGGAGCCCAGATTTAGAGACTGCACCGAGGTTCAGATAAGCCTTAGCAGAGCATCCAAAAATTACGGATTCCTTTCTGTACCCTGCCCAAATATCAGATCCTTTGAAGCTTGCCCGGGGCTGCTGGGCAGGAGATCAGCTGGGCTGAGATCAGAGCCACAGGGAGAAATTTTGAATCATGAACCAGAGCAGTGTGTGTTAATAAAAACAAACAGGAAAAAAGGCACACTCCAGTGCCACCAGCGCCTTCCACCATCTGCACCCTCGCTGTGATAAAGCCCATGCAGAGTTTCATAGGGAAGGAAATGCAGCTTGCAAGTGCCTTTTGGTGCAGAAGGAATCTTTTGGATGCTGATCAAGATACAGGTGGAAAAGGATCCTAGTGGCAGTGAATAAGTAAATAATTTTTTAAAAAGCTGGGAGGAAGACATAAAGATGTAGAGAGAGAGGAGATCAGAGAAAGCAAAAGGAGTAAACTCTGTAAATTAACAAATAACCCTGAGGCTTTGGGGAGACTGGTAAATGGTCAGCTGGGAGAGAGACTGGGGGGAAGATGTACTAGTCATGGGAGAATGAAGTACGTGATATACTTGGAAAAATCCCTGCAGGACGTGAGCGCTCTGCTCTGGGCAGGGTTGTCTGGAGGCAGGACCCCCAATTCACGGGGTGAAATCAGCAGGCGATGCTCCGAGATGTGTCGGGTTGGGCAAAATAGGAAGCGCCGTCTCTGCCACCCTGGCTGGGTGCACGTCCCCGTGGCATGTACTTGCTCCTGCACAAGGTGTAAGCCTTTGCCTTCGCTTTCCTGCCTGTCTCAACTGCTTGCCCCTGTGGAAGGGAGCCTGTAAGAAGCTGTGAAGGTAGAAAGTCCTTACAGGCCCGTAACTTTTGTCTTTTAAAAGTAGGACACTTTCAACACAGGTACACGTTATTCATAAAGCAAGCCCCCAAACTATCGTTTTATCTCCATGCCAAATCATAATCCTCTTCCAGCTCCCTGGGGTTCTGCTGAAGGTATTTGATTTTTTCTCTGTCCCTTTCTTTTAAAACCCATTTCATTATCAAATGGCGTTAGGGGAACTGATCTGTAATGAGGAAGCTGGCAGAAGTCCCAGGGTGATCAGAGGGGCTGAGATTCAGCGAGGTTAAGCTACTGCTCAAAAAAATTGTAAGTAATTAAAATTAATTAAAAATCATTAAACAAACCTTCATGCTTGCCGTTTCATGTGTTCCTGACTTGACTGCAGGCTGTGCCACCATTCCAGGCTGTGGCATGGTGGTTTCATTATGGTGCAATGGGATGATCAGATCATGTCTTTGCTGGATGCAGGTGGCTTTATCAGGGGCTGTTACACCACCATGCAGAGACCATTTGGCCAGAGAATAGATTTACATGGCGGTGGGGTTGGTTGTGTTTGTGTGGTCCTGTTACGTGGAATGGAGCTTTTATGCCTGATGCTGGCACAGTTTCCCTAGCTGACCACAAGACAGTGATTTAGTCTTTGTGAACTTGAATTTGTAGCTGCAAAAAGGCAATTTGTCATTTTCTCTCAACGTTATGTGCATATACGGTCCCTAATGTGCAGAAGCATTGCTCTCACCAGGGATCTCCAGGCACTTCAGTATTACTAGTGCTAATACTTATATTACTGAGGTTAATACTAACCTATAGGGTTGTTCATCTAGAGGTGGGATTTTGTAATTGCCTGAAAAATTCTGCCTCGTTCCATTTTACAAAGAGGACCAGTACATCCCAGACCTTCAAAGCAACCCACTGTGAACAGGGCTGGTTAAAACCTTCACAGCAACGTTGTGAATGACCAGGGTTTGTTTACTGCAAGAGCCTCCAGCAAATTACCTCCCTGGAGCCCTACGGAAGCTGCAAAAACATTTGCATTTCTGAGGTCTTTGCTGAGAAGAAATAATAACAATCCACAGAAACGTTGTCACTTCTCTGCTGGCGTGCTGGGGTGCAGAGAGCTGCTTCTGCTGTCAAAATATTTGACAATTCGTGCACCAGGAGTGACCCAAAGTTTAAGCTGTCACGCATCATTATCATGCTTAAGGATAGCTTGTTCCTCCACAGGCTGTGTTATCCCTGTCCTGTCCGTCTCACGGAGCGGAGGCAGATGATTCAGCCCAACTTAACGGGAGTGACAGTTTTGGCTGGGGAGAGGCCTTTACCCGGTTTCCATGGTGATCAAATTACCTCTTTCATTCCAGGTCAGGAGGTTAAAATCATTGATGAGGACTCTCCAGTAGGTGGGTTTGCATTTCATCTCACTGCATTGTCTGCTCCCAGGTCTGAGGAGGACTACGTATTCGCAGACTGGCATTAAGGTACGAGGGAGAGTCTTTAATTACAAAGCTAGCCGGGTGTGAATGCACAGGCCATCGTCACCCTCCCAGAGTTACTTGCAATAAATGCTCACACCCCGTGGGAAGGGGTGTAGCACGTACCTTGCAAAAATATGGGCCTTCTGCCACTGGTTGTCCATGTGAACACAAGCTGAGATGCACGAGGAGAGCAGGAAATCCACACGTGGGACATCTTGTACCAGCTGCTGGTACCAGCTACGTTCAGAGGAGGTGCTTCAGAGGAGTGTGTGAGATAGGTGGTAGACTTCCACCAGCTAATAGCTCATCCTGCTCTCTAAAGGATAGAAATTCACTATCCCCTTAAAATATTTTTCTAGTTTTAATAACATCTGTTTCCTATGGAAAAGCCCCAGCTCTTGCACAGGCTGCTGCTGGTGGTGGTCCATGGCAGCGGCTCCCATGGTGCCGTGGAGCCCATTCCCTCCCACTGCCTCCAAATTTTCCATTTGCTTTACACTGGTGCTTGGAGATCACAGTGCAACACAATGCGCTCCCTCCTTTGTACTGCTCATTTATTTATTTTAGAGGGGGAAGAAAAAGCCTTTGCCATTTCTGGCCACAGGCAGGAGTTACCCAGAGAAGTGCTGGCCAGGCACCAGACAAGGCGTGCGGGTCCCTGCGGTGCTGCCTGGCCAGCAGGAAGGTGCACTTTGTGGCTTGCCCACTAACTAATTTCCATAGGGCTGTTTTACAGGAGCAGTTCAGTATTACATCAAGTCCATTTGTTATATTTGCCAGGTCTTTCTCCTTCCCCTTTGAGCCTTAGGAACATCGATAAATGCTGTGAAAAAGTCTGTTGTAAATAACTGGAGTTTCTGCCTATTCTAATCGATAAGATGTTGTTTATAGAAGCACTCGGGGCTCACGTAGCTCCAGTTAAAGGTCTGCCGGCGTTTTTATAAACCCTGCTTTTCAGGTGGCTGTAACTTGGCTGCTCAGAGTACCTGCCTGCTGTAGCATGGTTTACAGACTGTCGGTCGGGATGTAAATCAGATTGGCGTGTTTAAGTTTTGTAGCTTCTGGTTTTGCTGTTTCTTTAAAGCACAAGTGGCTGTATATGGCTTTTTTTTTCTTGCTAGACTGTAGCTTAATAAAGGAGGTGCAGAGGGTGGATGGATGTATTTTTGCAGTTAAACTATAGTCTTCTCATATGTAGGGAAAAAAAACGTTTTGATAGATTCCCACTATCTGCATTTAAAAGCGAAGTACCACACAGAAAGCACAATAACTACATTTCATAACTCTCTCACTATACAAAGCCAAACTGGGCAATGCTATGGTAAATTATTTCCTCCTGCTGCCTACATTTCAGACTCTTCATTTTCCTGGATTTCCTATCTTTCAGCCTTTTCATATCGCAGCAGACTAAGATTCAGTGCGTGTAGCAAACCAGACCAAATCCCATATTCAGTTCTCAAAATATTAGTTCAGTCCTTACAGCAATATTTGATTTATGGAATACTAAAAGAATATAAATAATTTGTTCTTGTTTTCACAGGATTAGTTGCCAGATGCAAAACTAGAAATAAGGGATAAAAGGTCTGTGCTTGCCGTTGGGCATAAAAATCCTTTAATGATTTATTAATGTCAACATTTTTTTTTTATATAGGCCGTTTTTATATATGTGTCTATTTATTTCCTTACATAGTCAAAGGTCAGTGTTTGAAAAACAGTCTGAAGGATGTTTAAAAGTGCCCAAGAAACCGTCAGTGAGCTTTGGCCTTCTAAGTTGTTTGAAGTGCTTTTGAGATCTCCAGCCTATAAATATGCTCTTCTCCCGCTTGCAGGCCCAGGGACGGAGGTTAAGGAGTTGATAGGAGAAGCGCCAAGTACCTGCAGGCTTTGCTGGCTTTGCAGGACAATGAACCCTGAGTGTCTGTGCAAAAAGGACTTGTTTTGAAGGCACCATTAGTGGACCTGAGTCTGGCAGCTTTATCTTCTCTAGTAGTTATTTCCTTTGAACTCGGACAAGTGCTCGAGACCCCACCTGGAGCTCATTAGAAGTCCGTTACTGGTTCTGCCTATACAACTGCCTTTCTGTTCTTCTTTGTAAGGGTTGCCATTGTAGCTCTGAGTGAAGGACTCAATTTCTCTCCATCTGTTCATGCTAGACGGTGCACCAGGCATTTCTCCCAGTGTCAGCAGGCTGCAGTGCGAGCAGTTTTTCCTTCTAACTCATCTTCAGCAGGCGATCCAATAAAGTGTTGCTGCCCAGCGTTACTCTTTTGCTAGCAGTTATTCTTAGATGTTTCCTCTCCACTGCTTGAATTGTCTGTTCCTCCTGGCATGTGTTGCATTGGGTTTCTGTTTGTCATAGCTGGGCTTTTTCTCCGTCACCTCCGTAATGACAAGTGCTCCTCATCAGTTGCTGCTGCAGGGATGAGGCTGTGCCATGGGTTGGTGTGCTTGGTGTGCAGCAGGTAAATGCCAGGAGTTGCCCAGCCTGCGATACGCTCGAGCAAGATGGGAGAGTAGCTTTAAACAAGCAGATTTCAGAGCTGTTCTTGACAGGCTGTGTTTGCAAGGAGTCCTCAGTTTTAGCACCATCGAAACTGCTTCAATGTTTTCATGTTTATTTATTATTACAGCTTTAGAGCAAGTAAGTAATTAACGGGGTTCAGATTGTTATCCTCCGCTTGGCTCAAGTTTGATAAGGTGCTTAGGACGGTTACGTGAGAGGAGGCTCCCCTTGTTGGTACAGGCTAATAAGTCTGTCACAGGGGACGGAGTGGCCAATAAAACCATTCTGAAGAGGTTATCAGGGCAGCACACATTTTCATCTTAACTAGGCAGAGTACCTACAGCAGCTCTGTAACCTTTAAATATGCAAGTGCTTTGAGGGCCGAGGGGGGAGGCAGAAAAGGGAGCTCCCCCGCGGCGGGTGCTCTGCACGGGATGGCAGAGCTGGCTGCTCGGCAGCAGCAGTCCCATCGCCATGAGCCTGCGGCTGGAGGCAGCAAGAACTGCATGGCTTGGATGTGCAGGAAAAGAGCACTTTCAGACCTGAACTTAATTTCGTATGTGACTTCTGTGGAATGAAAGCTTCACTCAAAAGGGAAACAACATCATAACCCAATCTCCCTGGTCCTCTTCTACTGTCTAAACCACAGAAGCCGTGTTAACCCACAGCTAAGACACCGCCAAGGTCTTAGTTCAGCTAGGAAAAGCTTCTTTGCTCATAGTCAGGGATTTATATCACTTGGTTCTGGGGAACGGTGAAATGCTCATATTTCTGGGGGAGGTGGTCTCTTCTACCTGCAGCTACCAACCCCCCGCAGCAGTCTCGATAATGTATTATCAGCGTTTCCCCGCCGTACTGTATTATCTGCCCATCTCGTTCTGAGCAAGGATGCACATTGCTTTGGAGAGGACAGAGGTTCAGCATCATTACTTTAGTTAGATGTAATTCACTAAAAGTATCCTGGGTCAGGACATCAGCTGAAAATATGATTAACTTACGATGAGCTTAGCATATATGCACATGTAGAATTTCAGCTTGTGGCTAACTGCTTGCGTGGGTTGGGAGTTAACCTTTAGACTTGTTGCTGAAATGGATAATGAGGGTCCACTAAAAGACAATTGCAGAGGTATTCTCTTGGACCCGAAATCAGAAACGCCAAATGATTTTCTGCAAGGCACTGAACAGTCACTGCCTGTGAAAACTGTCCTCTGCACTGCAGAGATGCAAGGCTGTGAGCTGGTGACCTCTGGGGACAGGCTCTGTCTCTGCTTTACCAATGTCTCTGAACCATGCAGTCGCTCAATCAAAACTTCCCAAAAAATGAACAAGTGGAATACAAATGACCATGTTAGCTATGTTTGTGGAGCAGAAACAGCAGATAGGAAAATAAATGAAATGCCTGAAAAAAAAGTCTGAAATCGTGAGAATGCTGCAGGATGTCTATGTCCTTAGCTGCATTTCTTCTCTGGATTAATGGTGAAATTTCTCACAACGAATTTCCCAAAGCATTATATTGAGTCAGCAATGCTGACTTGAGCATTATATGTATTTTTGAAGGACACATGCATATGTTAACACACTCACACAAATACAGACAAAAACTCTCTTGCATTACTGAGTGCAACAGATGTAACTGAGGAAAAAGAACTTTAGAAGCAAGTGGAGCTGTTGTCTTTCTGTCCATAGCCAAGCTTAAACATCAGTAAATGTACATACAACAGGAGCAGAAAGAAACATTTTCAAAATAACTTGTATTTGCAAAACATTCAGTATCTGTGAAAAGCATGTGGAAGAATTATAATACAGAACAGCTTCGTCTGACAACATAGCTAAAACCTATTGACGTGGAAATGCCTGTTTAAGATATTAAAAAGGGCAATATTCAAATGAAAAAGTCTTCCTTTTTAATCATGGCAAAACTGTCCCTTGAAGTCAGTAGATTTAGAACAATTTTATAGCAGTGTTGTCTGGGAAAAAATGTCTTTGCCTATAAAAGCACAGGTTCTTTTAATGTGAGTTGTCATCTAAATAATTCCGTATCATCAAGCAAAAAGATAATTTCTAAAGGAAAAAAATATAGCAGCTTAAAGTCTCACATACAGTCACCTACAAAATTGCTTATGAATGTGCTATTAGTTTGAGCTAAAAGTTAATGGAGAAGCTGGCTGGCCTCGGGGGACTAATAAATAGGATACTAAGTCTTTCTGCTTTAGGGCAGTGTTTCAAAATCGGTCCAAGTCCACAGTGATTTGAAAGAAGTTCCTGTTTGATGCTTATTTGTTGGTCTAAGTGAGATAATGGATTGATGAGTTTCAGTCTGATTCTGAGTGAAAACCAGTTCCAGAATTATAAATTTTATCATAGAAATGCTCAGAGGCCACAAAATGTGTCTAGATTTGTAATTCCTGTACATGGTGTACATCTTCACCCCAGAGTGTGCGCAAACTAAATATCCATAAATAAATGCGCGGCTGCACGCACAGCAGTAGAGAGGCCGTGGCATAAATAAGCTTGGGCGTGGGAGCCACGCTTTTACTGCTTGCTGGGTGATCTGGTCCGTCGTCCTGCTGTCTTCATCCCTTTTGGCTGAAACTTTGCAATGTTGAATGGGCTCATTCCCAAACCCTGCCTGGACCTCCCAGCCCCGACAGCGCCGGAGGTGCGGTCCACACAGGTTCCTGTGTGAATATATCTGCAAGAATTTTTCACGTGCTCCATCTCCAAAAGGCAGATTGTGCTGTGCGAAGGAGAGTTTCCAGGCAGTGTAGAGTAGATTAATTTTAGATTGTCATGATATAGTAAAAACAATAGCAATGAAGCAGGCAGTTGTCATCCCAGTAACCTGATAACGTTGGAAATAAAAAGTACAAATTGTCACATGTAAACTATGACAGAAAGAGAAGGAAATGATATTAAAAGTTCTTCTAAACCACTCTGTGCCGGTATAAAATAGGTATATATCTTACCAGTTGCTATATAAAGTGAGCAATTAAAGTAGGTACTTCATTGTTTCTGACCAAAAACTCTCCCTCCCAAAGCCCCATCCTGTGGGCAGCAGCGGGCATTGCTCTGGGATGCTTAGCCTTGTTTCTACATTATTTAAGTTTGGCAAACGCATACGATCTAAATGCTGAACATCTCTTTTCTCCATTTAGCTTGTGACATATGCAAGACACAGAGTGCCTTACTGTGCACTCGCGCTGTGGTTAGCTCAAAAGGACGTCACTGTGGCTGGCCCAAAGCACTTCTGTGAGCAGAGCAGTGACAAATGACAAACTTAATTTCTGATACTCATAATATCATGTTTGTGCCAGGTTCAGGGTCCAGAGATTTTCACCCTCTCAGGAATAATAAATATTATGGCCAACAGACTCCTATATTATTTGCAGTGATGAAGCTTAATTAACATGGTGATGAAATGGTGCTACTCCTGAAGCTCTCTGAAAGCCATAGTGGAGGATAATCACCCCACTCCGACGCTAGGCAAGGACGTGAAAAATGTCAGGTGGGAAAAATACCTGCAATCGTCCTGCAAATTCACACCCTGACTTCTTAAGAGGAAAATAAAAACTCTTCAGGAAGAGGTAGAGCTTGGTGGGTTTGGTGTATGTGCGGTACTCCTCCTCTCTGCAGTAATTTATCAATAATTCCATTGCTCAGAGGGCTTTTGAGTATAGGCTGTGGAGCTTTAGCACAAGCAGAAAAAAAAAAGGATTAGATTAGAGGATTAGACATTAGACATTTGTATGAATATGAATAGTCTTTGCAGTTACATCAGCTAGGAGAAAATTACGTGGGGCTGATAATCTTCATGCTTCAAGCCATAAGCCGATCATGAGAGCTGGTCAAATTGTTTGTTGTGAGTCATTTATTTGAAGAATTTAGCCCTTTTCTGTATGTGTGTGGATCATGATTTTTATTAATACACTTCTTATTCAGGACTGTTTGACAGCACTTTGCATGGCCAGGACTGAGCTGTAAATGGTTTATCATGGATATTCAATCAATCACTTCCTATCTAGGATTTATTCTCTGGGAGTGAAGGTGAGGAGAGAAGAAAGACCATCCCACGGATAGCACTGAGCTCTGAGATAGAGCTGAGTCCTCTCCCCGCAGCCTTTCTGCTCGGGCTGCACAAGGCAACCTGTGTCTATCCGTCAAGCATCTTTTCCTTCTGCAATTAATAGAAAGCTGGAAACTTGCTGCTGATTAGCATTAAGAAATTAAAAATACTGATGTGATCACAATGAACAAGCAATAAATTGGTGCAGACAAGCCAGAGCAAAACCGGTAAATAAGCAAACATTTATTGCTTCTGGGGAGTTCTGGGTTGAGAGTGGTTTGAGGATTTAAATAGCAACATTTTCTTCTCCTGCTTCTTCAAGGTCCTCCCCTGGCAGGTGAGGCCCCCACCTGTGCCGAGGGCTGCGTGGCTCCTGGCCCAGGAAAATCACCTCTGCCGAGTGACAAGTCCCCAGATGGTGCTGCTCTACAGCTGGCGCTGCCCCAAGCCTCCGGCTTTCGGAGCCCCCAGCAGCGGGGTCTGCTAGGCGAGCCCCCCACCTAGGCTCAGCCATTTTTAAAAAGCACATGCATATGTATTTGCACGCCTGTTTTACCTTTCTCTGTATTTCTGTGAGATTTTTCTCCTCTTGGCATGCTTTCTGACCTGCTGACACAGCAGGGATTGGAGCAAAAGGGGGGAAGATCAATACAAATTAAAAGCAAATTAAAAAATGTACAAAGGGCCAAAGCGCATTGTTGAAAATCCGTTAGCCTCTGATTTATAGTTTTGTGACCTGTGATTGTTTGTTGTGTGATAGAAGTGATCACAAAATCTATTAGCTTCCTTGGTCTTCTTGGAGAGGGTCGTACAACACAGAAAATCTCTCATTGAGATTAAGTTGAATAAATCCTACGTGGCTTATAGCTCACGTGTAATTAAAGGGTGTTTCTTATTGTTGTCCAGAGTGGAGGGAAGGCTGGCATCGGGGTGGGGGTGACTTGAATCCTTGACCCCACGAGGGTGGCAAAGAAGGAAAGAAAAATAAGGAGTGAGAAGTGTCTCCACTTCTGGATGCTTCAGCCCAGCCTCAAGCCTGTCCTTGTACGAAATCTTTAGACACTGAGTTTTAGACAGTAATGCTAACAGCAGTATTCCTTGCAAACTCCAGACACTCATTAGCTGCTTAAATCTCCTCCTGTTGTGTTCCTTGCCAGGTCAGTACAGATGAACACAAGCCCAAGAAAAACACCCAGCGCCATCCCTGCTCCTTCTGCCTGAGCCCGAAAACCTCCCTTCGCTGTGGTGGTGGAGTTATTCTCCCTGTGATTGATTTGCTGTGCAGGAGCAGGGAAGGGAAGGCAATATTTAGTTACGAGAATGATTTATTCTGGCTTATGCTACCCGCTGGCCTGCAAGCCCCTCTCCCTGTGCCGTCAGCGGCACTGGACAGGGCAGGTTTGGGACGGCTGGTGAATGGTGCTCTTGGCTCTGATGGGGGGACCCCGAGCAGGGCTGCCTGTGCCCGGGTGCAAGGGATGCGGCGAGTCGGTGTGTGCCCGGGGGCCCTTGCAGAGAGACTCTGGGTGCTTAGCTTTGCCTTCCCTGGGAGAAGTGTGTCATGCGTGTGCTGCTGCTGCAGACAGAGTCAGCTCTAACTGGGCTGTTTACCTACCTCATTTGTTGGTTTACCTTGGCTGACTAATTTGTTAAAATTACAGTTTTCCTTACCAATATTGGATTTTAGTTCTGTTTGACTAATGTGCTAATGATACCTATTTTTCTTGGTGAAGGCATGTCATCACTCTTGTACAAAATGCGGTGAGGGACACCGTTCATGAGTGAAGCACAAATACAAGGTGCATGTTGTTTGCAGGGGCTCCAGCACAGGGAGCAAACAGCCAGGGCAGTGTTGGGGTGCCAGCCCGGTGTCGGGGTGCCAGCCCCTGGGAGCACTTTCACCACGCCATCAGCTGTATTGCAAAACAGAGTCACGGTGATGAGATTTCATGTAACGTGGAGGCATCGCCCAGAATCACTTACAAAGTGGCAGGGAGGAAAGAAAGAGGAGGGGAAAAAACAAATACTGGAGAAACCCACAGTGGTCGAGCGGGGTCTGGGGCGCGAGGAGCAGGACAGGCTGGGAGCGTTGGCGGCCACTCAGGAGCCTCCCCTTCCCAAACCTCTAGGACAGCTTTGGAAGCCTGCAGCTGATGTGGGGAATGTGAATACCTATATATAGCTATAAATTCCTCAGTGCACCTCCCTGCCTCATTCAAGTATTTCCTTGGTATGTCCATGGGTAGTTTGTTTTCTTTTTGTCAAGCTGGTTCCACTCTAGCCTTTGATTAATAGCTCTGGAAAAAAAAAAAAAAAATCACACTCTGGTTGAAAAGAAGTTTATGCAAGTGACAGTTTTCCTAACACGTCTGTGTAGATTCGCAAAATATTGCAGAGGAGAAACGTGTGTGTATGTGACTTTGCAAACAGACATGTTCTGCACGTCCCCTTTGTAAAGCCAGGCAAACACATGTCCGGGCAAAACGGTGCCTCTCGTCCTGGCAACGGCTTTAACAAACGTCCCAGACACTGAACTCATTTGGTGTATATGGGAATATCACAAGACGTTCCCTGGCTATTATAATGCAGTTAGTAGCGATAATGTTGTCTTAGTGCAATGTCTTATCACTGTTTTAACAACCTGACATGCGAGTCACCTCATATTATGACTTCAATGAACCCATTAAGCACTAAAGGCTTTTGAGAGCTGGATGCATCAGCAATGAGAGGGCAAACTTACATCACTGCTGACTGAGGAGGGATTATATTTGGTTTTGTTTAAAACCTTCAGTCTGAACACCAAGCAAGTAGCAAACCAGTGTGGATATTCCATAGGTACAAACAACGCTGCACCTGAAAAAAACATTATTTGACGTGAATGTAGGGACTGAAGCACCTAGAAAGGCAGCAGGAAAAGGCAGGCGTTGGGGAGAACAGCACCATCGACGCCTGCTCCCTCCTGGCAAAGCATCCTGCAGTGAAAGGTGGGGAGGCTGCGCGGGAGCAAGGGGACTCTGCCACCATGGCGGCTGCCCTGCGCCAGGACTTTGGGCTGCTAAAGTTGGATCCAGTGCTTACACAGGTGAAGCAGAGCAGCAGCGGTTAAGCCGAGAGGCACGACCAGAATGATTCCTGGAACATCTTGGCAATATTGAGTGTCTGAGACAAAAATAGCAAGTCAAATTCAGTGATTTTAAGTGCAAGATAATGCACGTGGGAAACGGAGCCCTAATTGTGTACAAGCAACGAGCAGCATGGACACTGATTTAAGCATTATTGCTCAAAAAATTGCCTGTGAAGTGTTCATGGATAGTTCTCTGAAACCGTAAGCTGAAGCCTCAGTGAAGGCCAAAAGGTGAGCAGAACTGTATGAATTATTGACGAGGAAATAGAAAATGAAACAAACAAAGGAAACCTTACGCAGCTTTATAAATGCTTGGCATGCTCACAGCAACAGCACTGGCCCCCGTTCAGGTCTTCCAGTAGCAAAAGGGCACCACAGAACTGGAAAGGATACAAAGGGCAGCAATAGAGATGTCATATGGACCGGCCAGGTTGCTTCAGAGAAGACTGCTGGACCAGAACCTTTATCTTGGAGCAGAGGTGATGGATGAGCATTTTAAAAAAGTGTGTCAGGAATGATTATTCATTTATTCTTGCATAGCAAATATTAGGATACACCTGCCAAAATTATCCGGCAGTAAGTTTAAAGCAACAGAAGGAAGTAATTTTTTTATATAATTCATAATTACGTTGTGGTACTCTGTGCCACCAGGTATCACAGATGCTAACAGTATAAATGGGTTCAAAAAGGGATGAGATAAATTCGTAGAGTCATTAATGAATACTTGGTTCTCAAATCCAGGTGGAAATTCCTAAACAGTTGGAAGCTGGGGGAATACGCTGGGGAAGGAGCATCTGCAGACAGAGCCAGAGCCGGCCCGGTGCTGTAGCCCCCAACAGCTCTGTAATGTGGCGTCTCAGCGGAAAGCCGGCGTGGGCCACCACACGCTTCCAGGGAGGAACCGATTCTGATGGTACTGCTGATGGAGAAGAAAGCCAGAGAAAAATAAAACAGCGTAGGATTCTGCTGGTGCCAGGGAGTCTTAACGCTTGTGGGCTCAGAAGCGCTTGGCTGCCACGGTGCCGTGAACTCAATGGTTAACGAGAAGAAAAATAGTGTTTCCGCTGCTCCACAACCTGCTACCGTCACATAAATTGAAACCGACAGAATTACCATTGATACAAATTAAAAACAAATAAAAAGGGTACACAGAACTGATTCTCAGAGTTCAAACTCCATTACCAACTGATTTACTGTGCAGTGACCTGTGATTGTTTGCACTGAGAAAGTACTGTGCTCGGATCCTATCGGCCTTGTGGCTATGTCTCACACCAGTCAATAAGCTATTTAATTTAATGGGAAACAGTATTGACGGACCTGGAATGCAGCTCAAAAAAAAAAAAAAAAAGGAGAAAAAAGATGCAGCTGCAAAGAGCAGATAAAGTCTTCAACTCAGGGGTTCACTCTTTGGGTGTTTTCCCTTTTGTTATCTCATTAATTAAAGTACCGAGAAGTCTCAGCTGGATTTGGGAGTGTCAAAGCCTGGCAGGAAAGGTGCTGAAGGCATGATTACTGCGGGGACGGGGGACGCGGGGAAGAGATAATGCAGAGTACAATGTAATACCCTGACCTTTCCAAATAAACAAATCCACGAAGAAACGAAGTTGTTCAAAAGAAAAATCTGTCAGATGAGTCAAAGGGAGAGTAGGGTGCTGCTTGTGAGCCAAATTCCTTCAACAAACACAATTTTTCTGGTGCCTCTTAATGGGCTCCTTGGTTCGAGGGGTGCGGTGGAGGGCCAGCACCCCGGCCGTCCCTGGGAGTCCCTGACTGGTGGCCTTGGGCATTCATTTTGCATTTTTAGCAGGGCATTTTGAGATGACATAGTTTCCAGCATATTCAGTAGGAAAAAACTACCGGGACTGTTGAGATCTGGCCTCAGCTTTGGGGAATTGCTCTGGCACAAGGGACCAAGCAGGGCCACGGGGCCCCGCAGTCCTGGCCTCC
Organism: Fulmarus glacialis; assembly: GCF_000690835.1. Taxonomy (NCBI): domain Eukaryota; kingdom Metazoa; phylum Chordata; class Aves; order Procellariiformes; family Procellariidae; genus Fulmarus; species Fulmarus glacialis. The sequence continues at coordinate 44,430 of NW_009197907.1, forward strand.
GCTTCCCCGAAGCGCTTCTGGTTACTCTCACACATTTCATTGCTCATCTGTGAAATGGGAGTAACACTGCATACCTGGCCTGCTGAGCTGCCAATTACTAATAAGTATGCAGCTGTGTGGTGTCCCAAGGAGAGGCTGCAATAATAATAATAATTACTATTATTATAAACACTCATTTAGCTATTTAGATTTGCTTTTCCTGAGCAGGCGCATGGCTTTCTTGTTCCAGTAGCTACTGTAATTTCTGTCAGTGAATGTGGACACACATGCACGTTTGCTTGTAAATTAATCCTGTGGACCAAGGCGATTTCTTCTTTGTCTGGGTGTAGGAGCTCAGCCTGGCTGGAGCCCGTCCTGGGGAGCAGCTCCTGCTGAGCACTTGTAATCCTGGAGGGCACGAGCTAACAACCCGGTGACTCCCCCGCTGCAATTTCTATGGCAACACTCTGAGTTTCCAAGATGAAAGTTGCATTTCCAACGTCACTCGCATCTCAAAAAAAGAAAAAAGAACAAATTGTGCACGCGTGCCCAGGCACACACACCCAGTGCTCTCTGGAGGTTTCCTATTAGGTGGCACAGCAGGGTCGGTCTGGCGCTGCTTTTGAAAAGGAGAATGTGGCCAAGAAATGGCCATAGCAGAATGCAACATGGGAGAGGGGAGATGGGTTGGGAGAGACTGCAGCTGGGAGGAATGCCTGCACAGCTTGCTTCTGCTGCTGCTTCTCTATTGCTCCAAGTCTCCAGTGCCTCTCATGGCACTGAGATGGTCATTGCGAGGAATCAAAAACTGGTTGAAATTCAGAAAATCTGGAAAAATTCCTTTTTGAATAGATCCACAGAGAACAAAGATTTCAGAAAGAGGAGGGATATCTTAAAGAAATAAGGATGCTTGATCAAACTGTGTTTTAATTTTTAAATTGGTCAAGGAGCCTTTCTGATGGACAGCCCTCTCTTAGATTCCTGCACGTCCCTAAATGCAACAGCACAATTCAATTTCCAACTTCATTGAAGTTCACCACCCCCTTGGAAATGAATTCAGAGCTAACGAAGCGATATGTCAATGCATAAACTTCAGTTGATTACTTCAAGTTTTCTGTAGTTAGTAGCCTGTAAAGAAAACACACATTTAAGGAAATTAGAGTAGCAAGACAAATGAGGTGGAACCATGAAGAGGAGCGGAAGCTGGAGATAATCCATATTTTAAAATATTGCAGTGGCTTTGCAGTGGAGGGAGCAATATTACATGTGTTTTACGCAGAAGGCTTTGGGCTTCAGATCTCCGCAATGAGATGTGAACAACCTGAGTGGGAAAGCCGGTATCTCATGCACTAGACATACCTGAGTGTACAAGTCTTCCATCAGATTGAACCAAGCAGCTGCAGATGCTCTAATACGGACTAATCCTGGTCCCTCTGGAATCACTCTTCAGTCAATACTGAGATTCTCCGGCACCTCTCGCCCATCACCACGCCGCGAGTGATATCCAGGGATGGGGATGTAACGTGCAACGGTCTGCGCTGGGGCAGCTTCACCCCAATCCCCTCCAGCAGAGCTGGAAGGAGAGAACTGTGGCAGCCACAGAGATGGGGGGAGTGGGGACAGCAGCATCCTCGCTCCCACGCTCGGCAGCTCCCGGGGATGGGAACCTCGTGCGTCTCCTCCCTCCGCCGCAGCCCGTTCGACCGAGTCAAACACGCCGAAGGGCAGCGGGGCGCACCCCGTGCCACGGCAGGGCACGCGGCTGTCGCACCACGGCAGGAGCAACGACAGCAAAAAGCAAGTCAGCCGGGTGCATCCTCCATCTCATTCTCCCGACGGCTGGATGTTTTTCTTTGTTTAATATTGCCTCTGGCCTTGGCTAACGCAACTGTTAAGTTACTGTGCTACTGTCTTTGGTGTAATGAGAAGGATGTATGAAAGCACAGGCCACAAGGAAGGCGCTTTATAAAACAATTGCATCAACAATCTGGACCATATTGTACGTTTCCTCAAAGCAAACGAACGATTTGCAGATTTGACACAGCATGAATGCTAATCCCTGTAGAAGGGAATTGGAGAGGGCCCTTCCCAGATGGCTTCTCTGCCACCGTACTCTTTTGCTGGTGTTCATACATCTTCTCTTTGCGTCACAAAAAGAAGAGGAGGAGGAGGACTGGGGGCTGTGTTATTCCAACTCAAGGGAGGGAAACAAATGAGGAAATTGTGCAATTGGCTGTAAATTGGCTTTTTTCTTACTTGTGGAGAAGTTAGGTGTGCAGAAAGGCAGACGTTGTGGTACAGGGTGCCTGTGCCAGGTTGCACACTCTGAACGGCGCTGGTGTACGGGGAGAAGGCAGAGGCCTCTTGCTGCTCCTTTTCCAGTAAACTGGATTCTGGAGAAGGACCACTAGACAGCAGAAACTACACTTTCATGAGCCCGGGGTTTCTTATTATGTATGGCAGCTAAGATTTTTTATATGGGAAGCATTATTTTAAGCAGAAAAGGCAGATTGGGAATGCAGACACAGAAAAGCATGTCAAATGAGAAAAACTTTGATCAAAATTCAAATCCAACTCAGCCTCTAGCTATCTTCTGAACAGCATGCATTCTCCTGCATCTTTTTTTCCCCTTTTTTAAGAACAGGGACATGAAGAAAGCACTTTGTATGAGGGAGGTCAATAGACACACTGCGTCTTAGAAGTTCAATTTAATCTCACTTTCTTTGGCCTCAGTGATTTGCTTTTCCAGGTTTGGTGGACCTTGAGAAACGTTTTATCCTCTCCTTTCAGGTGCTCAGTAATGTAGTGTTAAGAGGACTTTCTACTTTGTAGCCTAATTATGGAAAAATTCATTTCCAGGTGGGCTGTCAAGGCTGCTTTTATGCTGCTTCCCTGTTCTCAGCTCTCAAATGAAGCTTCTTGCAAGGCATCATTTACAGAAAGCTAAAATCACCCTTTAACAGATACTCCCTTCGGTGTCATTTAATGCCAGGCATTGAGACTGCTGGTGCCAGGAGCTCGGCAGCTCCTCAAGTCCCGCTGGAGGTGAGCAGGGAAAGGCTGTGTCCCACCAGCCTCGGCTGGACGGGGCTGCCGCCTCGTGCCCAGCTCTCTCTGGCGAGGGACCCGCTTCCCAGTATGCTTCTGGAAAAAACCACATTTTAAATAACTCCTGAAGCTGCCTTGCATATGTTGAAAAAACAAACTTAACAAAGACCATAGATTTAAAATGTAACTACCTTGATAGGGGAGATAGGCTTGTATGTTACGTTTTGACATTAAGTTATATTATGCTATAACAATTATTCTACTTTAATGAAGGGAAAAAATTGTTTAAGATATGTTAAAAATCAGCCTGTTCTGACGCCCATCTACAGTTTCGTGATATGTTAGAAACATATTGGAGTATAATCACAAGTGCAGCTGAATATGTTTTATGAAAGCATGAAACCTAGCAAACTTTGTAAGACAGAGCAGTAAATATGTCGTCAGTGCCACTCCTTATAATAGCAACAGCCTGTCTCTGGAAGAGCAACAGGAACTGTACTTGTTTTTATATTTCTTTCATTGCAAGAACAAGAGAGCACCCAGGGAAAGTCTCAGACAGCAGATATAAAGCAAGCAAGAAGAAGTCATTTGTCACACGATCCATAATTACATGTGCAGGGTAGAACTGGCTGCCACTGCCATCTTATAGAGAATGCTGGGTACAAAGGAGTTCGGAAAGGAATAGGGCAAATTCATGAAGAATAAGTCAATAGCAGTTATTAAACAGTTTGGCTGCTATTTCTGGGTGAACAAGTCCCTAAATCAGAAGCTGGATGTGCATAATAGGAAGATAATAGTGAGCTCTCTTCTTCCATATATGTTTAGGTTTGGGTACTGTTGGAGATGTGGCAGGACAAGCTGGTATCTGATACAGAACCATAGAGCAGCCCAGGCTGGAAGGGACCTCGGACCATCACCTGGTCCCGCCTTTCCTGGGAGAAGGAGCCTAGATGAGAGACTATATTACAATAGTCTGACCCAGCACAGTAGCTCTTTATAACATTTCCCTTTAGAAAATAAGGCCCTTGTCAGACTCCAAAGCAGGAATGAGGGGATACTGGGGTTTTGAGCTATTCCTTTATCTTTGCAAGACAGGCAGCAGCGAGGAGGTCTGGCAGGGGCTGCCTGGCGATGTGTTTTCCTGACGTGCCGGAGCACGGCGATGCAGGTGTGCAGAACCAGGGCGACGGCTGCCAGGCTAATGGATGGCTCGCCTGAGAGCAGGCGGTGGAAAATACTTGATATACAGAGTACGCGGTATTTTAACTAGATACAGAGACTGCATGGTCTAGCTCTGCAAACCAATTGCTGAAAACATGCCTTAAAATGATGTGTTGCAATTAATTTTAAATCTGCTTTTGAGAATAGCCTTCAAAATTCATTTAAGATAGCCTGTTTCCAAAAAATGTTCTTGCTGGCAAGCTTGCTTATTTGAGACAAATGAAAAAAGGATAAAAGATGGATATGATTATGGCCGATGATGTCATTCTTTTTTTTCTTTATTTTTTTTAAAGAGAATGACTGTTTGTTGGCAATGATTTGGATTTGTTAACTTTAGTGAACTCTTAGAAATAAAACAAAATAAAGGAAAAACTTTTCCTGTCCTCAAAAAGCAGTAGCTGGTGAAACACAAAATTCTGCATAAAAAGATACTCTTCGCAGACTGGCAACAATTGCTAAAAAGTTATCACAGATTTCACTTCTATTTAATAGCCCTAAGTTATTTTAGGAAGAGAACCAAAACAAATAGGATTTGATGAAAAAGGAGAAGCCTTGGCTCTATTTCTCTCTTCAAAAACTAATATCCTGTCATAGGATTGGTAACAGAAATGGATGTGATTGTCCTTGCAATTTAGTCTCTCCTGCAAATGGGGCAAGGAAATGCTGCATCACAAATACAGAAACTCACAAATCGCTGACATTTCTGGGAGTGAACTCTTAAAATACCCAAAAAAACCCTTTCATCTGTAACAGTATCATTCACCCAAGGGCATGCGGCCCTTTACAGGGTACATCCCCAGGATTTCCCAGAGAAGTAGGTGATTTTATTCCTGTTTTGCAGACTGGGAAATGAGAAATGGAGAATTTAAGTGCTTTGCTCTAAGAACAGTGAATCAATGTCAGATATGACCGAAGCCTCGGACTTGCACTCTTCTGCTGTAGCTGTGGGTTGCACTCCCACGTATAGTACTGTCGAGGACATAATTTAATTTGGCTTTTCCCTTGAGAGCCTCTGCAGCCACAGATGCGCAGGAGAGATTTGTCCCTTAAGTAATCAGATCAAACAAGTCTCATGCTTCGTGGTAGCCCAAACGCTGCATGGGACAGGGAGGATTTATTCTCCCCCTTGCAGAGCGCGGTGCAAGTTGTCAAATACAATAGAGGGACGTATGGCTTGGTTTTTTCTGAAACACTGTGTGTTTGACACTCTTGATAGCGAGATAGCACTCTATCTGAAAGGGAGGTGGCCAGTCCCATCAGGCTGCTGCCTGATTTAGTCTGGATATCAGAAAAGCCTTGTTATGTTTTCAGGTTAGGTCAGGTAGCAATTCAGGATACCTGATTTTTTCTTTATTTATTGCCAGTGGTTAATACAAACGCGTATGTAGATATGTATATATAAACCCTGTGGGGTTTGCTTCTCTCATCTGCCCTCCCTTTCGTGATTTCCATAGCGATCTAGATGGCGTGCCCGCTGGCACCAAGGCTGCTCTCCCAGCCAGGCGCAGCACAGGCTCTCCGCTGGGCTTGGGGCATCTCAGCCCCGCTGCAGCATGCCCGTGCACAACCCCAACCCTTCAACACTTGCTCAGCTTCAGGGCAGCGAATATCTCCCTAATGATGCCAAAGACAAAATTCACACACTTTGAGTTAATTACATGTGTAAGTAGAGTGCTGGAGAGGGGACTGCGTGCAAGACACGGGGACTGGGAGACTCCCAACGCCGGCATCGATGGTGGCTCTTCCTGCGCGGCTCTAAGATGGCTGTCTGCCCTGAGCCTGAAATCACAACAGAAACAGGCTCTGGAGAGCTGCTGGAGCTGCAGTTAACTCGTTTCCAAAGCCTTTATATTAAAGGCTCATCAGCACAGCTGATAGAGAAACATTAGGAAGCACAGAGTGTCCAGAGGCTCCTGCCAATGAAAAATGTTCTCTCTGAAGTTGTGGTTTGAGCATCAGGGACTCCTCCTGTGCCGCTCTTATTAACATCATAACTCAAGGAGCCTTCTCCCATCTCCAGGAAAACATTCAGCAAGGTATTGAGGCTGCAGACTCGCGGGCGAATCGATAGACTTTGGTTTTAGCAAAAATATGCTGTGATCAATATTTAAACAGGATCCAAATATACCTCTTTCTTTCCAGCTGCCTGCTGAAGCTGTAACGGGGAGGAGGGGAGGGCAGCGCTCCTCCAGATGTTTTTAGCGGTGACCTCCAGCCTGAATGAACCCTTCCATGCCAGGGGCTGCGCAGCAGCAGGACCTGGGCACTGCAAGCCTGTTCTGTGGGAGGCTGGAACTAGGATCAAATAAATGCATGAAAAATCCCTCTGTAGCAGGAGCACGGGAATCACGATGCTACACGGTGTCTCAGGCTGTGCTCAGCTGCTGGCAGTGATCTGCTTCAAAGGGAAGGCCCATGGAAAGGATCTCCGAAAGAGACCTTCAGTCCCCCTGGAGGCCAGAAAATGCTCAGCGAAAACTTCAATTTCCCCAGAAGATCCTAGAAGTGTGTATGTGCTTGACCAGAGTCAACGACCGTCAGACCCAACTGTGGGTTATTTTATTCTCCCTGGGGCTGCCAGCCGAGATGGCCACCGAAGATGTCACTTACTAAAATTTATGATTTCTCCCTTTTGTTGGCTAAGGTCAAGAATGAAAACAAACCAAAATACTTTCAGAAAATATGGGATTTGGTTTTCTTTATTTATTTTTCTGCCCACCTGAGAGGACAGATTTTGGCCAGTTCAACCTGTTTTTAGCTCAGTGGGATATTACTTCACTTTCACCCACCTTAAATCAGTTTCTCTGATTGTATCTTGGACAACTAAACAGGAACCTTAGCCTGATGATTTCTTCTTGCTGACTTTAGTCGTTTGTGTCGTGTTTCAGGCCTTTCTTTCGAAGGGGAAATTCTGGCTGAATTGCTTTCAAAGCAATATTCATCCTTAACTTCATCATAAAGCATTAAGGAGAATTTAGATAATCAAATCCAAGTCCTCATCTCCTAAGAGATACACACAATCTATACTGTGTAATTACTTCTCTTTTCAGAGGGGGCTGTCATCATTTGATTAGTTCAGATTAAGGCTGATCCTGAGATGCCAGCGGGTGAAGATGTCCTGCTCTGCGCCATCCATCTTCAGGCACCCAACCAGTGCACAGATCAGGAGGGAAGGAGCACTTTGCCGGGAGATATAACCATGTGTAACCGGGTAATACAATAGGAATGGAAAAAAAGGGTGCATAAAGGGGAAAATTCTCAACTAAAGCCCAATGTGAAAGAGCCTCCTGGGGAAATAGTGAAATTTCTGTCAATCTTGAGTAATTTAATATGGGACTGACCAAAGCAGCAGGTACTGAACAGAGTGAACAATACTGTATTTGCTAGGAAAGAACTGGTGACCTGTAGGTGTTTCCCATCTTTTTGATTTAGGATCGGCATACAGGAACATACATTTCTCTGTGTAGTCCTTAAAACAGCAAGGCTAAACGCATACCTTACTTAAAGCATATGCATGGTTTTAATGGCATGAAAGTGGTTAGCATGTCCCTACTGCAAGACACGTGGTTTGTGTTTTGCTGATTGGAGATCTAAATACTCAGATTCAGGAAAGGGCCATGAGTTGAGTTTTAAGTTCAAGCATGTGTTGAAGCTTTGGTCAGACACTACGGCTCCAAGGGGAGCCTCACGGCGACCTTTACCACCAGGCTGTCTGTCCTCTGGACGGCTTGCCTGGCCTCAGACACAGCTGGGGACATTCTGTATCAGCCAAAGGACTGAGGGACCAATGGCCAAGAGCAAGGGACAGGGCTGCACCATGCGCTGTGCACCCAGCTCTGCTCTTGTGCGTCATCTTGGTCCAGCACCCTGCGCCTGAACTGAACCATTTGTCAAATAAGGACAATAATACCCACCTACGCCAGGGGTGATGGTAATGAATTAATGTTTCTGGATCACTTTTATCAAAAGTGCTAAATAAATGCATAGTTTCATTACAGGGAGAATGGAAGTTTGTTGTCAGCACTGTATCACGTGCTGTTTCAACCTCCCATCCCATCCTGCCCCATCAAGCCTGTTTAGCAGCGCTGCTACAGCTTGAATTCTCAGCCACTGGAAAAGTAGAGTAAATGTGGCTAAGGTATTTGAATAAAACTTAATTTCATTGTAACCTTGGAACAAGAAGAAAAGCATTAATTTGATTTAAGACACTGGCACAGATAGCTATTTTTTATTATAATAATAATACAAATAATTCCCTTACTCTACCCCATTTTTTAATTTAGATTGGAAAGAAGCAAGTTGATCAAATTAAGTTAGGATAGCCTGAACATTTAATTAATATTTATTAAGATTTTAGTACAAGAGACATACTTAGAACAAAAGCTTGATTATGGGTTTAAACCTTCTTGCATAAAACCTGACCTTTTCCCATCGGGCCGCTCTCCAGCAGCCTCTGAGCAGCTGATAGTGATCTACAGCTGCAAGCAGCAGAAGTTGGGTTTGGAGAGAAGGAATCCAGGCTGGCCGGGCTGGGGTTTAACACAATGATCTGAACACATTTGCTGCTGCAGCTTTAGTTGACTTGTAGAAAATTCCGCAAGTTTTATGGCTGGTGAAGGGGAAGAGGATGGAAAAAAATAGGCTGGAGTAGGAATAGCTGGACACAGGAATAACCTCCTGTGTCTGCCAAACAGGAAAGTTGTGGGGGGTTTTTAATGATAGCTGCTCAGACAGGATGCAGACCTGTTACCATGCTGGGGAGAGATGTGTCATGGTCACAAATGTGGCTTCTTGGTGTGACCACATTATCATCTTCAATATCATTGAGTTATCATGAGTAAATAATAATAGTAATGAGTAAATAATAATAGTAATAACGTCAAGATGAGTGGAATGCAAATTAGAAACAAGAATCTTCATTAGAGAGGGCGATTAGTGCTGTATTAGCCACATTTCTCCATAGTACAAGCAAAATCTCTGTGAAACTTTAAGTTTTAACTGCACATAGGTTGTTTACCCTGAACTTCTTTAGGCCTTTGTTTTACATCTCTGTGATATTGGGGAAAAGGGCAAGGAAGAGAGTTTGCCAGGCTGTGGGCTCTGACCAGCTGAACATCTTTCAATGCTGAATATAATGTGCTTATGCAGAAAATATTGAGGGATGAATCAGGATAGAAAGCAATTAAATTACTGCATGTCTGTGCAAGTGATACGGATTCTTTGTGTCTATTTTCATTTCCAGGGCTTTGCCTTTTTTTCAGTTTTCCTGATTGGCATAGCATCCTTGCTGACCCTCCTCTGTGACTACCTCTCATGCATATGGTAATGCTGCAGGAGACCTTCTCTCTATTTTAAGATACAGAAATGTGGCTAGCAAATACAAATACGACAAAACATGCCCTTGTAGGTTATTCCTGACTTCCCTCCCTCCCCTTCCTCACCCTCCAGTATTTGTTGTAGTTTGGAACATGTAATTGATTTTATTTCTCTTTCACTTGGCCATCCTTGGGCTTCCAGTGCCCTCTATTTTTTCCTTTTCTCTATCAGAAAAGAAAGTGCAATCTCAAAGGGGAAAAAAGTGGGTGGATAAAAAAAATTCAGCTTGGCAGCTATTTCCTGCCTGGATGTTCTCCTGAGACTGCTGCAGAAAGTGGTCACCACCATGTTTTAATTAACAATCTGCATGCGTTCCAGCTGTTTGACAATTGTAGCTGAGCTTGTAGGAGCAACAGGGGGGATGTTTTTTTCCTCTCCCATTTCCATACTTAAATCCTTTCTTGCTTGAACTCTGCCCACATGCAGTTGTACACCTGAGTAAGTCTGATACTCACATTGAATCAATACTATGATTTATGCATAAAAGCCCAGAAACCCTGCAAAACAATTGTGCAAGTAATTTTTCATGAACAAGACTTAAAGCGCTTGCCAACAGGCTAAATTACCCTCTTGTTAAGTGTTGTATTTTGTTCTTCCTTCTTTCTTCTCCTCTATGTATGCCTTAATATCGATAAGTGTTCCCTAGCATGAGAGAACATTTGCATTTTCTGCTAAACATCATTTTTGCTAAACATTTTTGCTTTGAACACATCAAAGGATCCTTTTGCTCTTTCCCGATTGCATATTCCCTCAAATTCAGGACTTGATTTTGGAGATAGCTGCATGTGTCGTGGCTGGAGGGTCTGTACTGGGGCTTGTTAGTAAGACTCAACCCTCGGTAGCCTCTGAGCAGTTCGCTTGAACACACAAAGTACTGTGGAAAGCCTTTCCTTGTGATATTTGAGTAAGATGTTTGCATTGAGGTTCCCTTTTGATTCTATGCTGTGCAGAGCTGACTCAGTGGCTTCCCTGCCTGTGGTTAGAATTAGCCGCTGCAAATAAAATTAATGATATTGATAATTTCTTTCCTTCCTTGTCTGGCTGCTTACAGATTTTGACTGTTCTTTGTTTTCAAGAATTCGGTTCCTTTCAGTTCCACTGTCAGCTGTCTTTCCCATGCATTTGGTGTCCACCTTTGCTTGCTGTTCTTGATTTCAGAGACAGAAAACATACTCGGCCTGAAAGCAGGAGTCGCGCGGTGTGTATGCACACGTGTGTGTGCTCCTCCTTCCACACTGCCGTCACACACTGAGTCCTGCCTTTGGACCTGCTTTGAGGGATGCTCCATTGGAAGTGGGATACTCTGTGGTTGGATTTCAGGTGCCGGTCCTCTGTGTGCACCTGGGGCTCCCCCGCCGCATCTCAGGGGCTCCAACACTGCTAACAAAGGCTGACGTGGGGGCACAGGCACCCTCCTGCTGACGGCGAGAGGCTGAGCCTGAGCGTGGTGTTTCCTTGTTGCCGGCTCGGTGGTGACTTCTGCAGTGCCATCCGTCAGGAGGGGCTCCCACGGCCGTGCACCTGCGTGGGAGAGAGTGGGGAAGTATGTGACAGAAAACAGACAACCCACCATTTTTCTACATTGGAGTTTGCAAAAGCAAACAGGTTTGCGAGATTGATTCCCTACATGTAAACACCAGCCAAATGAGATAATCGAATGCTTTGACTGGCTGTCTCGATCTCCAGCA
>NW_009197908.1:0-21969 GCF_000690835.1 Fulmarus glacialis
TGTCGCGGCCCCCTCGGAGCGGTTCTGGGGAGGCCCGGATGAAGAGTGCTGCCCAGGGAGGCTGGGGTGCTGCAGTGCGGTCGGTGCTGCTGTCAGAGCCTCAATAAATTGCCTTGCAGCTCCTGAGCTGTCGGAGTGACGCAGCAAGTATCCCCGGCGCTAGGCCACCGTCGTGCCTCGGTGGCTGTGGAAAAGCCCATTGGCTGCCTTGCCCCCCCCCCCTGGGACCTCTGCAGACACTGATACGGGCGAAGTTAGAGGGGAGGGAAGCTCTCTGAGCGGCGTTTCATGCTGTTGTTGCATAAATAAGAGTGAGTGCTCCAAGGCCCCAGGCCCGGCTGTATGTTCTTACCTTGCTCTTCTTGCCTTTCGCTTGTCTCCATGAAAAGAAGACAGTCTGGGAGGAGCTGAGAATAACTGCGTGGATGAAATCGTCCTGTCAAGACGACTGGCATGTAGAGACAGCAGTGGTCAGGTCTGAATGAACATAAATGTCACCCAGCTTAGTTTCAAGGAAGGTTTCCCGTAGCACAAGGATATGTTAAGTAATTCTGCATTTTAATATCTAAGCCTGATTTGAGCAGTGAAGGCCTTCAAAGTCAGAACTAATTACTAGCATCTAATAAGACATTTTCATATGTTACTATTTCCGGAGCATACAGGTTTCAGAGGAGGCCTGGAGGAGTATTTCGTCTCAGATATTCTTGCTGTCTCTCCATTCTGTTCCTTCCCACTGCTTTCTTCACTTACTGCGTTTGCCACTGTAGATTTTATGCAGCTGTGGCAATGCAGGTGGCTACTTCTGCCTGTACACCATGTTGCATGTACACCAGCTCAGTGTAAAATACCAGTAGTGCACGAAAGGATCAGATACGCTGACTTCAGAGCGGGGCATACTAGAAAAGTCTTAATCTGTAACCCTTAGTTAGACAAAAATGAAATAAATCAGTCTTTTTGATAAAAGCAAATGTTTTAACTGCTAACTAAAGCTATTGTGCTACTGAAGTCTACCCTTCCAAGTGTATGTTTTCTCTGGGCTCCAGTAAAAGGGAAAAGGAGGCATTTTCAACATTAACCTTGCATTTTTTCTAGAGCACTTCCAAATTTCTTGATGTGGCTGCTGAAAGGGGATGAATTTTTAAGAATATTCTGGCAATCATATTTTTTTTCCCTTTGAAAGCATTGTACTTTATATTTTAAACCACAAAGAATTATGATGTATGAAAGAGAAGTAATTTAATAGTAAGAGGCCATTGTATAGCAACAAAAATTCCCCAGTGTGCTGTAGGCAAGGTTTCATGTTATTAAAGTGTTAAGATACCCATTATAGTCCTACTAAAAATAGAAAAATTCTCATTTGCTTACATCTGAGATTAATGTTTCATTGCTTTTATCTTTGTTAGTTATTTACATCCTGATCTTGCAGATGACTCTCTTTGGAGGAAGTGGCCTACATCTACGGAAAAGTAGGGGTGAGTTACTACCCCTAAGGCCAACTAGTAAGGTTTCTGATTGGCAGTATTTTACATTGTTTTTTGCATAGTATAAAGAACTGCACAGCATACAAAGTAATAGAAAAGCATTTATAGTGACAGTAAAAGTGGGCCTTAATTATTTCATGGATGGTTTTCAGTAATTTAAAATTGGTGGAAACCAGATAGAAGTACCTTGTTAAGGAATATTACTAGAGATAATGGATTTATTCATAAAACTTGACAAGCTGAAATAAATCAAATTGACCTTTATCTCTACCTACAAAATTATGTATTCCCTATTTTTAATGGAAAAATAAGCCTATTAGATATTACAGTCTTCTAAACTAATGTCTGATTGTTACCAAGATCTGTTCACACTTTAACACAGCTTTATAATAACATATTTTAGAATTAATTCCACAAGGAGGGATATGGGCCAGCTCCTACTTTTATTGGAGTATTTTAATTTTAAATATTAAATGTAGCAAGATTGCCTTTATCTCTTGGTCTGTCAATACATAATAACAGATTTCAGTGCCCTTGAAAAGGGAGGGATACAGAACTGATGATTTTCTGGAGTATAGCATATCCAACACACTAGATGGAGAAGGAACCTCATAGATTACGTGTTTCTTCAGAAGAAGAGTTTTATGACATCAGGGAGATTGTTTTAAGATTAGAGAGAAATGAACATCTTCAGCAAAATGAGCATATCTGTATTTGTAAATATATACATGAAAATGATCCAGACTGTCCAGAGAATGCTTGGAGAAGTAGATTGTTATCCCTCCCTACAGTTAATTTATCTCATCCACCTGTTGTAACTTGCTATGAAGTGAATTATGAACTCTCTGGGGCAGGGACTATTTTTCATTGTAAGTCTTCTTAGTGTTTAGCATCTTGATCTTAATTAATGCCTGTAGGCACTTCTGCAAAACAGCTATTAAGTAACAATCCAAGTTGATCAACTCCTCCCATGCACTTCATGCTACTTTAGAAGTCAAACGTGCAGACTGGGCAGGTGGTCCAGGTGTTATGAAGGGAGTAATGGTATCTACATTAGTGGGAGTGTAAGAAAGCTGACACATTCAACCTCTGATAATTGAAGGTAAGGGTGAAGCAAGGCTTTGATTATCCTGTAGAAGCCTTGAATGAAGGAGGTGTATAGCAAGAAGTATACTTACTTTCTTTTTAAGTATGTAGCTAAATGCGGAAGGGGGGAGGGAGGACTGTTATTAGATGACAGGTGACAATAACTGAACGATACATGTATGAGGAAACTGAATGGAAAAAGGCTGAAGCTGTGTGCAGACTTTGTAATGCAAAATAAGGAGGTGCCTAATTTCTGTGTTGGGGTCGTTTCGCCTACTGATACTTATCTCACTTCCTATCTAACTTGTCTACCTTTCTGAGTTCTTTCTGGCTCAGTATTCCTTACCTCAGGAAAGCAACTGCAACTTCAGCTTCTCTGGGCTAAAAACCTTTCCTCTTTCTTTGATACCAGTTTACCAGTGTAAATGGTAATATATTATTTTCTACATATGTTTCATAATATAGTCTATATATATTTTCCACACAGAAAAGGTAGCCTGGGACAAACCTTTGTGTTTCAAGAAAAAGAAGCAGCACCTGCATAAGATGTGGCTTCTTCGTTATGGTAAAATAGGATTTTTTTAACTCCTAAATGGTCCAGGAATAATTTTGGTTCAGGGCAGGTTAAAGCTGCAGCCATTAACTACCTCTGTGAACCATAGATAGTCCTTATTAGGGATATGGACCATGAAACTGATAGTGGTGAGAGAGAGGTTGTAAACGTTGCCAAGAAAGAATTGGCATAGAATGGCAAGAGAAGACGCTTGGAAATTTTAATATTATTACCCAGCAGAGACTTAGGTTACCTTTTAATACATACCACCTCATGTGCTGCAGGAGCTATCTTACAGTGCCCAGGTAACAAAGATGCAAAAGAGCATCAAATGTCTACTTGCAAGGCTGCACGTGTACTTCACAAGAAATCGTCTTTCATATGGAAATAGCAATTCATGGAAATTAAAAGCAAGCAGTTCATGAGAGTTTCACTGTAGCAAGACATTAAGTCAGAGCTTTCACTTAGTGCTGCTCATTTTAAAGGTATATTCCATTCAAGTAGATATGACTGTTATACAAGCACGTCTGGTGACACAGCAGATGAGAAGTTCTTTCCAAAGCGAAGCCAGTGGGCTTGAATTTCCTTGGCCAGATAAGCACAGTATTACTTTTGTTTTGGCTAAATACCAGCATTCTGTAGAACAGGCTAATGACATTTATTATCCAGTTCAATAGCTAATCACCTTAGCAGTTATTTTTTAGTAACACCACATGTTGTGAGTAGCATGCAAATCAAATGAAAAGTGAAACATAAATACGAACCAGATCCCTTATACTGCAGATGCAGAGGGATACAGCCGGGACTACAGAACAGTAAAGGGCAGAAGCAAAGATGAGCAAATGCAGAAGGAGGGAGAGGAAGAAGCTAGCTGCATCATGGGGCTGAATTAGTTGTAAAACACAAAGGAATGAAGTCATGAGGAGAATGAAATTATTGCAAGGGCGATGCACTACCAGCTACAGGTAGCTGGCACATAGTGATGGGATCCCAACACCTCTGTCTTCGTGAAAGAGACATATTAGCCACCTCACGCCACCAATTCTTGCTGCTCCATGCGGAAACCGAGCAGGTTTCTCAATGTGTAAAAGAGAAAATCAATTGCATTTCAGTACAATGACATGGCAGACCTGGGCTAGGGTAATATGTATTCATGTATGTGTAATAATGTTTATTATTATTACAGTAACCAACTGTAGCTTGGTTGTACATTTAAAAATTGAAGTTACTTCTCTTCAACTATACCCTAGATCTAAGATTAGCGCTAAAAAAGTACTGCTTTGGGATGACGTTATATGGTTCTAAAAGAAGATCAAGTTCCTACATAAAATACTATAGCAATTTCACCATGGATTTTGAGAACCCCCTTGAAAATAAGCAGTAACAATGAAATCGCTGACAAATTGCAACACATGAAGTTTTGCTCTTAAGACCGTCTCTTAAATTGACATACAAAATGTTTTGCACAAAGAAGCCTTTTATCATCTTTGCTATGTCTGCTGAATTCTTTTATAACTTACATGCTGCATGAATTATTTTGCTTTGATTATTAAAAAGTAGTTGGTGGTAGAAAATCTAATTTATTTCCTCACAATAAATAACAAAGCTTAGAGCAGTAGGAGGTGGAGTCACTGTGTGTTACAATTTAAGTTACCACTCTGATTAGACCAGTTAATTAAACCTGTTCTCATTTCATACCTACCTTCACATGAAGTCTAACATTTACATTTTACTGCTTTCATTTTCATAAATAAACATTATGCCTAACAAACAAAAAGCCTCCTTCTTTGATACTGACAGTCACACTTGAGACGCATCTTGAATGCTGTTAGGTGTGTTAGCTGAAAAAAGTGGTACTAGCTCATAAATTTTCCTAGTCATGCTGAGCAACTGTTGTTTCAGAGTGATTAAAATTATCATCTCCGCCTTTCAACTTCTGTGAATTCTGGTTGCTTCATCCTCTGATAGGATGGCTGTGGTGGCAGTGACTCCGGGTTTGCAGAGCACAGGGAACAGTCTGACCGCTTTCTGTACATGTGGTTGTGTGAGTCACGTGCCGCCTTCCTGAGATCAGGTGGAACAGCAGAACGGCTGGTGTCCCCAACAGCATCTATGTATTAAGGACTTGCATCGCAAAACTCTCTACCATACTAATTGTTCATTTAATAGCAGCATGTAATTAATGAAGGTTAAACAGAGATCCTGTCTTCATATGATACAAAGTTTACAGTCACAAAATCCAAACCCAGACATACAAGTAGTTACGAGGCAGTTTTAAAGAGTAGAAGAAAGCATTATTGTTGCAAGTACCCCTGGTTTCCAGTCTCCTTACCCCTACTTCACTAAGCAGCTGGCGCTAAAAAAAAAACAGCAAAGATGTTTCTTTAATAAATGGAAAAATACCTCCTGCCTTAGTCCTTCAGTACATGAGGTAAGACTTCTGCACCATGAGGAATTCAAAAGCGTTCAATGTGTGATACTACCTAAGAGCTTTACAGCCTTGGCTTGCGTATTTTCTTCCATAGTTTTATACTGATCAAAGACATCCGTACTTATATTCACCAGAGCAACAGGTTCCCCCCTCAATCCCGAGTTTGTGACACCATTTTTGTTTTTTTCTAGAACTACTGACCTCAGTCAAACACATTCTTTTGCTGAGAGTGCTGGGCTACTCAATACTACTATTCGAAAATCTTGCCAGTTACAGCACTGGTTCCAAGAGCTTTATTTTTTCCCCAATTTTTTTTTTCCCCCAGAAAAGTCATGAGCACTTCAGAGCTTTTTTGTATGCCAGAGTTATTCTAAATAGTTTAAAATTCTATGAAGTTGAGATTTCAGTATCAGCTACCATCTCCTCACAATGCTTCCTTTGAAGGGTGTTGCACAATTTTTAAATATATCACTTTAATATAATGGAAGTGGTTTGCAAGCAGATTAAAAGTACTACAATTTCAAATTCAAGGCAGTATCTGTTGTATTTTGTTCCTGCATAGCTAGATTTAATACGTGAAGGTATTTTCCCCACTCCAGAATAATAATGGAAATACTAGTAGTAAATCAGATACTGCTGTTTGCTTTGGGATATTGCTAGCAGAGTAACGATGAAGAGAAAAATACAATTAAATTTTTGCTTTTCTAAAGAACTTTCTAAATATTGTAGAAGAATTTAACATTTGTAAGGGTGCTGAGATTTGCTGGAATTATAAAGGATTGGATAAACAAACAGACCTTGAACATCAGAACTAAGAGGGCTTATTTTTTGATGAATTTGTATATCTCAGTTGATTGACTGTAGTGGAAAAAGAGATGCAAGTTCTGACTGAGATTTCTGACTAAGTGTTTGCGGGATGAAACCTTTATTTAAGCCAGTTATTTCATAATAATCCATCCACTTGCAAGTTACTTATTTAAAAGCTATGCTTTGTCCTTCAGGCACTGCATATATCCAAAAGGAAGTGCAAGGACAGGAAGAAGTGTATAGCACTTAGTTCACTGAGTAGAACTTAGCATACAGTTAATTAAATGCTTAAATGACAAGTACAGTGCGCCAAAACCTGCTATGAGAGAATTTCAAAGATGGTCACAAAAGACAAAGCGCTGCAGCTCCACTAATTTGCAGGGACCAGCCTGTCCTGCGGCTGGCAGGGGCAGGGAGCACGTGCATGCGTGGTGCATGCACAGCTAGCTCTTGGATGTGTTCTGACCCTTTTGGCAGCGGCTGAGTGAAGATGCCCATACACAATATACAGGGTCCTCTATAAAAACGAGCAAGCTGTTCATCTGTAATAACTTTGCGTAAATCAAGTGCACACCTTGAAGAGGAAATTCAGTTGCTCATGTCTCCTAAAAAAGGCATAGCAGCAATAGAAAAAGATTTCACAGAAATTACAGTGTATGGAACTAAAATTCTATGGGAGATATGCCTAAACTTCCAGGAGGGCTGTGAAAAATCTAAGTCTCTGCTTCAGTGTATAGTGTTGTAGGTAGTATAATGATAATGTCACAGCTCCTTGAGCTTGGTGTTCAGAGGCAACAGGTAATATAAGTCCCTACTGAGACAATGAAATAGAGCACAAAGAATTTGCTTGATGTCCTCCAACCACTATTCTGCGATTTATCAGTGCTCCCAATAATAGGAGGTTGTGAGTGCTCCTTAGAACTCCTGGTCACCTACAGAACAAATATGTATGGAATATAGCTGCTCTCTGGCTGTCCGAAAGCATCTCTTTTCTTAGATGACTAAAAAAAAACCACCTGCTGGCTCCCTAGAGGTGGGGTGGGGGGGAGGGTTATTTTTATTTTTTAAAGGCGGCAACAATTTATTATGAATTTTAGTCAGATAACAGAGCTCAGGTGTAGTTGTAATTTCTTTAATGAGGTAATCAATAGATTAACAATGCTTCTGGAGATAAACAACAGAATATATACTTTGACAGATAAATTAACGTGGTGTTTTGTAAACCATAGAAAACCGATAAAGTTCACTGTGCAGTCCACTAGTCTCATCCTCCATAGTGCTTGCTTCACTTCCTACCAGAAGTCTTTCCCAGTCAATTCATTTTAGCACTATAGTTGTGAGGCATTTGTGAGGAGTTTTGAAAACTCCTGGACAGATCACCGGATCAGATCTTTTAGTCGGCTTTTTGGTCAATAGGCATCTGAAGGGCACAGGGGAAAATACTTAATCTGGCCCAGCGAAAAAACCCATAAATTTGCACTCAGAGTGATATATGGCCCAATTCATTGCTTGCAAGGAAGGACATACTTCTGACTGGCTTTTCATTTATAGATTTACTGGGGACTAGGAGTTTTGAGCTAAGTCTATTGGCATTTTCCCCTCTTCCAAGCCAACAGCACTCCAAGGTGTAGCACTCACAAACGGTGATGTAGTAGTAGCTGTGCAGGTCCACAGCTTTTCCAGGTGTGTGGCAGTTGCATCCAGCCCCAGAACATGTTTGGATTTTGACCGATACATTAATTTCTGCTTTGGATCAGAAGGGTGTTAAAAAAATCAGCTTTACAGAAGGGAGTGGAAAGAGCAAATATTGCCTTGCTTTGATTTCTAGCATTAAAAGTAGACTTCAGTCAGCAGAATGAACCAGAGCTAAGCATTCTAGATTGGATTTTTCTCAAGCCTAAACAGAGTTGTTTGACTGCAGGTGGTAAGAACTACAAAGTTTCAGTGCAGCCAGAGGAGTTCTTTCCCCCAGGGTCATGGATGGTTTCACGAGCTAGCCTAACTGCTGCGTGAAGGTTTCAGTCTCTTACGTGGACACACAATGGGCATCTGATACTTGTGTAGTACTGGCTATTTTTTGCAGTTTCTAAAACTTCAGAAAAAAAATGTAATTACGCTTCACAGTCGCAATACTTAAGAGTTTCAGTGGGAAATCTGAGCCTATTATTGTGTGGTATATGAACATAGCAAAAGGAAAACCAAGCCTTATCCTAGGGAACTCACAAGCTTGTATTATGGCTAGGTGAAAAAAGGAGGAAGAAACAAACTAGAGAAGAGGAGGATGAAAGAACAAGGTTTCAGGGAAGACAAACATTGTGTGGGTGGGGAGCAGTAATTTCAGCTCATTGCTCAGCTATAGTCTAGAATTTTTAAGTCTTATCAGCTCACCATGTCTTCTTTTTAAGTTAACAGTAAATCTCAAAATTATTTCAATGAATGCAAGATTGGCCCTACTGTTTGCTAAAGTTTAAAAGCTAAGTCAATTGAAAATTGATTTGAAAGCTGATCACGAGTGTGCTAGGCAGAAAGCTTTCTTTCGTGCTCCTAGGTTTCAATTCTTGGATGGAAACAACAGTAAACTCACTTTGAAGACCTTCTAAAAGCTGTCTCTGCAAAATCATTTTTGCTTTCATCTCACAGAGAATATGATTCAAACAAACCACATTATACATTCCAGTTTCATAATACTGAAAAAGAGTAGAAGTCTTTCAGAGAATCTGGCACCTAACAGCTGTTGCCACTAGAGTTGTAAACTCTACTTACGTAAAAACCTGCCAAAGTATTAATTTTTAAATACATACATTTTTAAGCCTTATGTTGACATCACAGCTTTTTATCAGAATATAGGTTTCCCCTGTTCTGGCTCTCTTGGCCATGCCACACTACTTAGCAGTCTTTAAACAAAGTAAGGAAGGCAGATAAACAAACTTGGGGAGGAACGGATTGTTTAGCTGAGATTTTAATCACATCACTTAACTCCAGTGGATGGAGACAATACTGCAAGAGCGGTAATTCTGCAAGGGTAAGCGCTGCAGTTTTCATCTCATCTTTGAAGACCTTCCTCTACACCCCTACCAGGGCAGGGCACAGAAAGAAGATTAAGGAAGAGTCCAGGCAGGACTCTAGGAAGCAGAAGCAGCAGCAGGATACTATAAACATAATCTTACTTTTTTCCAATTTACTTATTCCATTCAAGGCCTCTCTACTACTGGGATATAAAAGGAAAGTAAAACCACTAATACCTCTTTATGTAAGGAAAAAATAAGCATGGACATACTGTAAGCAGAAAGGGACTATTTAGGGAATTCTTCATGCTTTGAAGTCTTTGGATTTCAGATGGCAAGTAATATGATAGATATATGATGCACACAGCACATGAGTCTGTGCAACCCCAATCTGAATCTTCAAAGGAAGCATCAGAAAGCTTTAGAGGACAAATGATTGCATCCCTTCCTCCTATTTTAATGATGGAAGGCCTCTGAAACCATAGGTCATTCTGTGAAAGCCTGTTATTAAGTCTTAGAGATCCTACCTGCCGAGTCTCACTTCAGAGCCCAGCACTTTTGTTTAGGGACACCGACATCTGCACAGTCTTTCATCTCAGCACAACTCCATAGAGGGTTTTTTAGGTGAGCACCACTGCACTGCCTTCAAATCGCTGATCTTTGAGTCCTTGCTGAGGACTGATTGAAGGCCCAGCAGTCTAGCACATAAAGCATATACATCTTTCTGTGTTTTTCAGACCTGTGATGATTCAGTGTTGAGATAAAACGATAGCCATTAGCAGTCACCACGGAGTCCCTAACTCCGAGCTTTCACTGTTACAGAACTATGAAATTCTTCCTTTTATGTAAAACCAATAGCATCAGCCACTAGACATTTCAAGAGTGGAGATACCATTAAAATGCAAAACCAAAACCTCAAAATGAACAAGATATTTGTCAGTTATCTTCATCCTTCCATCTGTAGTCAGCAGGCACTTTTTGGTCCTCTCAGTTCATAAACTTTACCATGGACAGGACCCTTCACGCTCAGCTGCTGGATTGAAGCCATGTCAGCGGCTGTCTGTTACCTAGTATTATAATTCAGTAATGAAAGAAGATCCAATAAATTATCAACAGCCACAGTCCTTGAGTCACCCAGAAAATACCACTTGCCAGAAACAGAATGAGCTCTACTGTAGAGAGGCTTTGTGTCTTTAACAACTGCAGCAGAAAAAATTAAGGACATGGGAGATCAGACAAGTTGACATTCCTTTTAAAAGCAAATGTTCTCACTCTTCAGGTCAAGGTAAAGAGGCATCTGAGGATTTTGCTACTCCTTCGTAAACACAGCAGAGCCTTGTCTTCCCCTCACACTTACTATCCCCAGAGCAGCTGCTCCTGATCTGGAGAGGAATTCATATGGACCTGATGCAGATGCACCTATAGTTAGGGCACGCGGAGTGCTCTGACAAAGCAACCCTGAACTCAACTGCTGGGGGGGTTATTTTTCCTCATACCGTGTTATATCGCAAAAGCTTTACTTCTCAGCTGAGCTGGCTCCTGCCCTTTCTCTGCTGCCCCAATGCCACCGTTGGTGGAGCTGCACCCGTGCTTCAGCAAGTCTCCAAGACATCGCACTTGTCTCGTCGTCTAATCTTGCTCTGAGCAAGTCTGCGCAGCTTGGCACTAATAACCCTGGCAGCTGTCTGGATTATGAGCAGTACCTCCACGATGACAGTGTTCAGAAGTGACTTCACTAGGTCAAGCATTGTACAAACACACAGTAAAAGACAGCGCAGCTTAAATAAACAGGGAAAGGATGGAAGAAATCCTTATTTAATAGGTGGAGAATAGAAGCGCTGAAATTCAATTATTTACTTCAGGATACACAAGGAGGCACAGACCACAGGAAGTGCAGGTTACCAGAATCCTTGTTTGCTGCTTTAAATACAGGACAAATTCCCATCACCTTTCCTCACACAATCTTAAATAAGATCACTTGGAGCTTTGGGAATTCACACGTGGAATATTTAGTAAGTGGATGCTGGAGCGCATCTGCAAATGCTAGGATTGGACAGAGCCTGGCAGCAGAAGGTGTGCGAGATACCTACTGTTGACCGGGACTATCTAGCAAGAAAGTAGGGGATTGTTAGAGTGGGCTTCTTGCCTGTTGTCCTTGCTGATAAGACGTTCACTGCCACTCCTGTCTCTTCTCCCTGCTACAACTAACCTCTCGCCCAAGTCCAGTAGGAGAGCAGCTGGTTAGTGGTGGGAAGGACAGCAATCTTTGGCACCAACAAAGGTAACTACAGCCCCACTCACCTGGTTAAACGGGGACTCCGCTGTGCTGCCATGCCTGTTACAGGAAACCTGTGACCTTTCTGAGCCACCTCTGTAAAAATCTAAGCCCAGAGGGAAATTTGTCTTAGGTTCCTCCTAGCAATGGTCTATTTTAATCAGGATTGTTGCTAGTTCTTCTGTAGGAAGGGCATCAGACACCACAAAGCACGGTGAACTGTCAGGTGAATGATGTTGAAATCACCAGATTGCATTCAGCCTTGATGTTAATATTGCCAACTGCTGTGAAATCACCCTGAGTCACCGCTGTGAAATTTGTTGAAGAGCAGCAGGGAGAGCTGTGCTCTTCTAGCACCGGTCAAGAGGCTTTGTTAGAATAATCAAAGCATTATTGCTGCTAAAGCAGACGTGCCTATCTCTGGGCCTTGCGGTGGGATACCGTTCAGATTGTCCCAGCCTCGCTGCTTGGTTTCCTGATACATTCCCAAAGAAACATTGCGTGTACCTTCGCTGGCCCTACTTGGCCCCATCCAGATAATTTTCTGCGCAAATGATCGGTAGTCTACCAAACAATAAAAATTAATGTTTTCACTTGATGCTTTAATTTCATTTGTGGGGAGGCCCACATTTCACTGCTGACTGATTAAATGTGGTGGTAAAAGGTACAATCTTGTGGATCTCAGTACACTCGTAGCATCCTTTTGAGGAGAGAGCACTTGCGGGGTGGAAGTGTGGATGCATTTAGGAAGAAGCTTGGTACAAGCTGATTCCCCTTCTGTGCTCCCCCAGAATAACTCAATTTGCTATTGTTTAGAAGAAAAATAAAAATCAGCTTATGTGTTCTGTTCTGTAGGGACAGATTTTTTTTCTTCCCCCCTGTAATGCAAATACGCTTCAACGTCAAGAGGAAAATGACATGCAGGGGGAGATGGGCCAGAACAGTCATCGACTAATTTTATGGCATGGTGGGCCTCCCAGTTCCCATTGGTCTGCCCTTCTCCCTCTTGCACTTGGGAAGCTTTAATTGAAGTGAGTGTAGTTTATTGATTTTTAGCATAAGGTAATGTGTTAATAGTCAGAGGAGGTCAAAGTAACTTTAGGCCAGTCTAGAGAGGATGTAATGAGACATTAAGGACGTGTAGTGGATTAAAGATCTGTCTGTGTTTTCAATGAAATCAGAAGTTGCTTTGATTTTAGCAGCAAATGTTCTAGCCATAAGAAGGGAAAAATGTACTATTTCTTTATCTAAAGACAAAGTTACTTTAAAAAAGAAAAAGCAAGGATCTGGAAAGTCAGGACATTAAAGTATTATCTAACTCTGGTTTTATGAGATAATAATTTTTTTATCTTATATACTTACATTTAGCTCAGTTAAGCCATAAAGGCACAAATTCAGTGGGATGCTGAGGAAGCAATTGTATTCTAAAGTAAAGTTTGAAGGTTTTTTTCAAGTTTTCCTATAGACAAGTGGACTCTGAGGAGCAATTGCAGTCCATGGAAAATAATAGGCTTGTTTTGGCATTTTTTTTTTTAGTCTTTTTAGATCCAGTAAAAATGAAGACTACAAGAAGATCGCAAAGTTTATAACAAGAAGTGTTCTTGTAGCTTATAGAGATGTCTGACAGCACTGGCTGCTAGTCCAGCGAGCAAAATATTTTCTGTATGATTAGTTCTCCTGGGAGGGATGGTACCACAATTCCACTGTCTACCATCTTCATCGTTTTCTTGTTGTTGCAGGTGGAGCCTATGTAAGTCTGAACTGGCAAGAGATCAAACTGTTCAATTGAATTTAGCTACATTTAACATTATCATTTACAGCAGATCTGATGCTATATAGAACTATGTGCTATGGTCAAAATGGATATTTAGAGCAGTTTTTTCCAGAGGCTGGCTCCTCTCCTGTGTACAATATGTAGTTATATTTCTAAGATTATACTATTTTATGTAAACTACCAACGCTATATAGTATTATGATGTCCTGTTGGCTCTAAGGATTCCTAACATCTTTCTGTTGCAATGAAATTCTATAAAACAAAGATGAAAAATGATGCTGTATTTACAACCAATAGAACATATGAATGCTTGCTGTTTGGTAGCATAATGAAACTGCTAACTCAGGGTCTAATTTTGCCATTACAAATGGAGTGAATGTACTATTAGTGTGTGATAATAATGCAAGATATAGCGTATTCTTGATTGAACTTGACTGTACAGTATACATCTGCACAATTTTTTCTATTTATTCTGAAAACAAGGCAGATAGGTTTGCTATGTGTATTCATAAAGTTACATACTTAAACGTTTTCTTGAAAACAGCTTAATCTTTAATATTTCCAAGCACTCATAGCCCATCCTGTCTGTCCTCCCTTCCTCTCTTTCTTCTCCTTCAGAGAGAAAGAAATACATCTTTGTGTGTACTGCACATATATGTATGAAAAATAAACTTCCTCGCTAGCAAGTAAACCCAAGAACAATGTTGCTAGCAGCTGTTGTGCTTAAACCCAGTTGAGAACACTGTTCCGTTATGAGCTCTCAATGCTCTTCTCAACATCAGTAATCAACGTGCTGGGACAATGTATTGTAAACCCAAATGCCCAGGCCAGGAGACCACAAAAGCTCCTCTGTCTTGTGCGAGGGAACTGAAAAGAGGCTTTCACAGTGCCGCAGAATATGCTGGCAGACTGTGCCAGTTCAGAGCCCTCAGTGTTCCGGAAGATGTTTATGTACAAGGAGGGCAAATCTTGTTTAATCCTTGGATAAGAAGCTACTATAACTGTTATTTTTTAAAAATGAGAAGAATCATATGTATGTGTCGAAGACAAGCATCAGATAATTACAGGCTGCTCAGTGGCTGCATGAAGTGCAGTATCTGAGGAACTGAAAAGGTCTTTGTGCTCCTTCTAGCAGGAGAAGGACACCTCCTTATCTACTCTCACAAATAAAAAGCAAGACCTATCCTTTAAAAACAGACATACACCTATTTCCTCCTATTTTATAAAATAGTCATTTCTATAGTCAATCCTTTTTGCAAGCAGAAAGTTACAAAGCCAAAGAGTTTGATAACAACAATGCTAGTTTTTTCTTAAAGATGAAATCACAAGCTAATAAGCACCCGGTTCTTTGATTTTCACTTAGGCTTATAACTTTCACGTTGTGGGGAAGAGTTAACGCTCCATTGGATAAAATGGCACCAAAGTAAAAACAAGTAACTTCTCATTGCATTGTCGATCTGAAAAGGAAGGTACCTACTGGGTTTTTTAGGAAGTTTTGCTAGACATCAGTGGAAGCACTGAGCAACAATATGTCAGAGAGAGGAAAATCAGCTCGGCATATAGAATACTATTTTTTGTAATTTTATTTGAAATGAAATTACATTCAGATACAGTCCAGTTATATTAGCAGAGATTTAAGCAAATGTTTAAAGCTAACAAACCCCTAAAATTAATCTCTTAGCTTCACAATTCTTTTGTCACTGATACTGATTATGAGGTCAGACTAAATTCACTCTTTTGCATTACCCAGATTCAAAATCACAATCATGTTTAAAAAAATACAAAAATGTCTAAAATTTCACTTTCCAACCTAACTTATAAGAATAATAAAGCTGTTGAAATGCCTTCATTAAAAAGCCACATTGACATGATTTATAGCTATACAAATTGTTGTTTAAAACAAGCATTATAGGATAAGTGATCAAAGCAGTGCTAAAGATTTGAAGCAGAATTTTTCCCACTGCCCTTACGTAGACTTTTTTGGCTAAATTACAAATAAAAAACACTTTGAAAATGTACTCTTAAATTCACCAGAATAAAAAAAGCCCAAATAAGTGTGTCTGAGCGAAAAGAGAAGGCCATATTCTATGGTGCGTACTCACATTCCAAATTCCCAGGATATGGACTGAAACAAGGGGTTTGCTTGTGCTTGATGTGCTTGATGTGCTTGATATTTGACTAAGACTTGCATAGAAAATGAGTAGAAACACATCTTGCACCTGACAAGGTGAGCAGTCTGCATGCTGGAAAAGAACTGAGTACTGCTGAGTAAGGCAACCGAGACAAAGTATTGCTTAAGTGCAATCTAGTTAAGGCAGAGTCTGTATTTTTGAAGCTGTTACTTCTTCTGCTTCCACTTAAAAGCCCTCGTGCATTAGAATGTGTTTAAGAGCTTTGGTTAAAAAGACCTGGTGGAGCTGGAGGTGGTTCACAAAGAAATCTAAAGAAATTCATTACAATGAGCTAAACAGTCCCTCAAAAAAACCTTTGTCGACTTCATATTCTTACAGCCATTCAGTCTGAAGCTCCAAATATATGTACTAAGAAGACAAACAAATGTGTGAAGCACAGCTTTCTCAAAAAACCCATCCCTTATTTGCCCCCTGCAAGACACAGCTCCCACTCTGGATCAGGTTACATGAGTAAGTGTGGCAATATTTTGGCCTAGTAAGTAAATCATGTCCAGTCCTACCCTTGCAACAGATGTAGAATTAGCCCTTTATCAGGCCAAATTCTGCACAATACTATGCTGATCTTAATCTAATGGCATTATCTGGGAATATCTGTAGCATTAGTGTGGATTTTTAAGTGAAGGCAGAATTTGGCCCATTTTAGCACATTAAAATAAATTGATCCACAGCTTCTGTTTGAAGAATCAATAGATTAAACAAAGTATTGGTAGCACTTCCCATATTTACTACATGAAAAGCTGCACTCACCCCATTTGACCAGTTTACAATTATCATTTATCCTTTCCAGTGCTAAGAATTTCTAGGTTATTCACAGAAATATATCAAAGCTCGGGAAAGTGTAACAACAGATGCATCATATCTTTGCATAAGCTTATGCTTAAAAATACTAGAAGGTAGCTGGGCTCTGATCATTCTTTGGCTTGAAGCTGAAGCCTCCTTGGATAGATCAGTTCTTCCATTTGTTGGAGTCCCAAGCCAGGAACCAGCCTGTGAATGTCGGGGGTTCGTGCCCCTGCTTCACAATCACAATGGGGGTCCTCTTATCTCGGCCAGAAGGATCTGTTTCAATATAGCGTTTGGCTAAAAACAGAGAGGAAATAAAACATGTAATATATTAGTTCGTTCCTTTGGTATAAAAAATACATTAAAAGCCCTAGTGAAAGAACCAGGGCTACTATAATAAGTATTCAATTACATGATTTCAAAGGCAATGAAATGATCAGGTAACTGCTGATTTCTCCCAGCTGCCAGTGAAAGAATTTTGCACAGAGGGATTGTTGCTCTGATCAGTTCATTGCCATACAGTTGGGTTTTGGCTCTTGAACAGGAGAAAGAATTTGCTGGTGCTGTACAGATGCACAAGTTTCATTCCCATTTTTCCTATGTAAAAGCCAGTATAGTTTCCCTTGACATCGTAACGTGACATCAGTATATATTGGAAACACAGCTTGGTAACCCTGGCTGCTCCAGGGAAATATCTGCAAGCGTTTTTAGCATGAACTTTGTCAGAATGGCTCAGCTATGTGAAATCACACCAGAGATGACACGTGATTTTTCAAGGAGGTGCACTCTGCGTGAATTGTCTTGATTTGTTCTGCAACTGGAATTTCCTCCTCCAAATTTAACTCAGTGAAGGGTGGCAGTGTAAGGACTTGAGGATTTGTTGGCATTCCTTTGACTATATACATTAGTGTAGGGTGCAGCTCAGTAGGTATCTCCCTTTAAATTATTTCTCTTTTCAGTGCCGTTTCTTTTCATGGAGCTCTCCTATATATTCTTTAAAAAGCTCTGCAGCCTAGTAATGCTATCTTGATTAATTTTACCCTTCATAAAATTACAGATAAGAAAGATACAATGAGGTTTAAAGCACATTTAAAGGAGAAAATTATCTTCTCCAGGATTAAATCTTAATCAGCTCAGTAACCCTTTTAAACAGTGTAAACGTAACTAGATTTCTTCTACATCATCTTTTTCACTTCTTTAAGTAATATTGATGCTACTTCACTCAGAATTCTGCCAAATTGATTTGATTTACCAGATTTAACGGATTCCTGTCGCTCAGTTTCATTAGCATCCTTCCCAATCCAGACAAAAACCTGCAATCAGAGGAGAGAAAGATATAGCTCCCATGTTGTTATAAGGATGTTGTGTACAGCAGGTAAAGTACAAAATAATTGATTCCACTAGGAGAAAGAGTATACACTATGAAATGACTGCAGAGATACACAGCTCTCACAAACCACAACTGATGATTTTTTTTTCCCTTGCAAGAGACTGTAGTTCTATCGTCTGAAATCTCACCGCTCTCTTGACACTGGAAGGCCGGACCTTTATGCACTCTGATGAAAGGAACTCTAATTACCTTTTCCATGGATATCTTTTACAGTTTGCCATAAAATTGCTCTTTAGGTGCAAAAACACTGAACAGGAGCTCTCTCTGATTTGAGCTCTGGGTGCACATCAACGCTTGTGCCCTGTGATCAGTGCTACCCAGGGTAACTGCTAGATAACCCACCAAATAACCCAACAATCAGAGCCTCGATCTGCAATCCCCACTTTTTTTTTTTTTTCTGTCAAGGATCTTTTTGGAAACCAGCTACATGACCTGGACTTCTTTCCTTCTTACCTCAGTCAGTATGTCCCAGCTACTTTCCATCCAGCTCTTCCACCCACCTTCCCCCATCACTCCTTCCCACATGGACCTTGAACGTTCCTTCTCATTTCCAAAAACCTCAGCCTTTTTTTCCTTAAGGGTTAGGCTGAAGAAGACAAATAAAGCGTGGGATTTGTGGCCTCCTCCCCCTTTCCCTCCAAGGAGAGAGGAAGGGTAGAGAGAATATACTGTGAGAAACAGATGTGCCCTCTGCACCTGCAGTAAGTTTGCCTGTCATCCAAAAAGCTCTCAACATTTTCAGTTTTCAGTGACCCTGGGAAAATGACGGAGATTGTTTCTGTCACCCTCCACCCAGTTCTTCTGAAGAAATCTGTGTAAGGGTCGAGTGTTTGTCCCCTTCTTTAGTAAGACTTTTTGTAGCTGCTGCTGCTACATGGATTTTGTGGCTTCTGAATATCTTTTATGCAATAACTTTCTTTTTTAAAATTAATAAATTTTAGTGATAAAGTCAAGAACATTATTGAGAGCCTTTCAGAACACTGCCGGGGCTTATACTCTTGCAGCCTCCATTGGTTTTAATGGGAAGTGCCTGCCGGGGTCTCACATTATGCTTGGAAATTCAATTGTGTCTGTTCACACTAGCACATCATATAGCTCACAAAATATAGCTCCCTCTGGTATAATTTAAAGAAAACAAAACCTCTTCCATTCTCACAATGATGATTTTTCCTCCCATCTTATGATCTAAGTGGTTAAAAATAAATTATCCTTGTTACCACAAAAAGCAGTGGTCAAGTACACAGCTTACCTGCTCCCAAGCATCCAGCAACATGACATCATCTTCAGCCAAATCGTCCTGAGTGAATTCTCCTGGGACCTCCTCAATCTAAAAAGGATATTACGTTTCGGGGTTTTTTTGGTTTTTAATGATTTATCAAGATATTCTGATTTTGCACAGACGAAAGATATTTTTAAAAGGATAAGTTCAGAAAGCTGGTGTGCAATTCTTTTTGCTCCTGAAGGGTCAAGCCCTAAACTGATTTGATGAATGTGTCAAGGGTGTTTCACTGAAAGGAAACAAATCGTATAATTGCATGTCCTATAAAATCAGCTCTCAGTTTGTCAGAATTGATAGGATATCCTCAGGAGAGGCAGAGGTTTACATTGTAATTGTGACTATTGTTAAGTCAAGTCTGAGGTCTGCCAGAAGAAGGGGACAGGGAAATTTCCATAGAGCACCTTGTACCAAGCAAACTAAATCAATCAGCTGGTATCAGCTGATATATTCATGCAGCTTACATTCATTAATAAAGAAAAGAAACTGCTTTGGTTTGCAGTGGGTGAGCTCAGTGATGAAATACACACCCAAGCAAGCTTTCCACTTGCTTGACAATAGGACATTACAGTTGACTAAGCCATCGAGGACTAGTACCCAAAGGAAAGGCAGACTGCTTGCTTCTTCCTATCTGCAGGCAGATAGGAAAGCAGTTTAATGTCATTCTGTATGAGAAGAAGAGATAGTAATGTAGCTAGTGGTCAGCCCTCTACTTTTAAAGGACTGTCAAGGGTTTGGCTATGCTTGGTCATGTGGGAGTTCTAAAGGGACGCTAAGCAGATGGTGCAAAAGACATTCCTTTTCCCCACCCTGTGTTATGGTGGCCAGAAAGTCAGAGTGATCTGACGTACCTCTTCTGGTGAGCTCTAACAGTGGTGATTCTGTTACTAGAGAAATACTACAGGAAAGAGGGGATTTCACAGAATTTGGAGGGAATTTAAAACAAAAACCAAACAAGTGCATAGCTCCCAGCAGGCTATTATAGAGAGGTTGGTTCCTGTTACTGTATTTCACAGGAGTGTTTTAGAAGCTTGTTAGAAGAATACACTTTACTACTCTCCTAAGATTTTAAAGTCCTTATTAAAGGATCCTATTTGTTTTATCCCTCTGCAAATGAACGGGCTATGCCTTAAGGAGACTGCAGAAATGGTAGCCAACTACATCCCCCACGTAAAAATTAGTGCATCCTTGCCAAACGGTGACACAACGTTGCCCTCCCAGAATACGGTAAGTAATTAAGCCTGAATCACAGAGCTGTGCTCTGGGTATTTCTGCTAAGGAAATAGGTCTTCCTACCTCCTTGAGCACAGGTCAATACCTTAGAGGCATAATTACATGTCTTAAATCTCTATGGAAAATTTCAGACTGCTAGGGATTTTTGGTAAGGGACATTTCTTTTTCTCACCACCACTATCAAACACGTAAGGGGCAAGGCACTGACCTGCACTTTCTCAAAATTATAGCCGTCTGGCAATGCTCTGCAAGAACACAATTGCTTTCGACTGGGCAAATGCCTTATCTTTTTGCATCTGCAAGCCTCTAGTCCCAGGCTGGAGCAGGCTCTGCGTGCAGACATCTGCAGTATTAACTCTTCTGTCCGTCCTTTGCATGTGGATTCATTTAAAGCACCAAACCTCTACTCTCTAGTTCTTGCCAAGCACGGCTAATTAAGCCAGATCCCCAAATTCATTTAATGTCTGATGATTCCCAAGGCAAAAATATACCAGAAAATATGTAATTAAACAGAGAGGAAAGTATCCCTCATATACTCACAATAAATCTGCCAGTCTTATTAGAACAACCATAGAGGCGAGGGGGATGATCTTCAGCCTTTGTCAAGAGTTGTGATGAAGTCTGATATTTTTTTTTACCTCCAAGTGCTTTCCAGAATTCTTCTGAAATACACAATATATAATTTATTCAGCAGTGGATTTAACATTTGATGTTTTAGTTTGTTAGATACTGTTTCAAGAATCCCCAAACAATATATTCTTTTCCTTCTCATGCATGGGTGCATTTTCTTACAGTTCTTCCTGCAGTTTGTCAAAATAACAATAAAGATATCACTTGCAGACCTAGAAGGAGCAATGCGCTATGCCTTTCTCCCTTCCTAGGCACTCAGGGTAAAGAAAGGATCACATTCCTCTGCAGCTCCTGCTACTGTCCTACAGACTTCCAGGGCATCGCACTGCTTGTGCATCAGCCAGTTCTGGATAGATCTCCATGGTAAAATGTCAGGTTGGATTTTCAAAGGGAGAGAGTGAACACATGCTTCTGCCTACAAAATACATGATTGCAGAAACCATTTAGGCTGCATTTCCATGCAGTGCTGTGTATTCTCAGCTGCCTATTAGCAACCATGTGGCCTCATACTAACCTGGTTCCTGGCCTTCATTAATCTTAGCAGTCTGGCATTTAAGAATGCTGACAATGTATTGAGCTCCTCGTTCCTCTTCTTTGTTTGCTCCTTTTCCTACCCAGATGTAGCCAGAGTTGTTTGGCAGTTTCAGAACAAACACATCATTAGAGTTTAGTGACATTGCATCAACATCAACCTAGATCAAGAAAGAAATTGTTTTATTCTTCATATTTTCAAATAATGTGATTGCTATTTTGCATGTTTATATAAAACATGTAGATAGATGTTAATCAGCTATGCTTTTTTCCTTCATTTTTTCCCTGGATTTATACTGATATAAATTAGAGAAGAACTTAACTTGAGACAGGGAACTGACTTGAAGGCCAAAAGTTAGGACTATTTAGCAATAGGAAAGACTATCTCATAAGGGTTGTTGATTTCTTGTCTATTCTTTGTGAGCTAACTGTTCACTACATGTTTTCTTACAGTATCCTCTGAAAGATGTAGATTGGTTGCAGCCAGTTACTGCATCTGTATCAGAAATAGTGTGGCCAGCA
>NW_009197909.1:0-1824 GCF_000690835.1 Fulmarus glacialis
GGGTGTTAAAAAGTCACGACCCCTCCCCAGCCGTGCTCGCGCCCGGGGGCCCAGTCCAGCCCTGGCTTTCCAGCCGGGGAAGCCTCCCCCGGAAGGCCATCGGTAGTTGCACGGCACCGTACGAATCCTTGCCAGAAGCGAGGAACTGGGTGCAGAGGCACGGCGGCGCGGTTTCCAGGCTGGCAGAGCACCGTACTTCAGCAGTCCCGGCCGCGCCAACTGCAGCACTTACAGAAACCGGAGACCGTGAGCGGGGGATCAAGCAAACGGCCTGGACCGAGAGGGGACCGGGCAGTCAGATGACAGATGAACTACGGTCGATCGTCTGCTGATGTGCACCGTGTAAATTAGTGAAATAAGTATTTCCCCCAAACGACACGAATTACTGAAGGATTATTGTAAATCAATAAGGAGTAAAACTGCAGCACTTACAGAAACCGGAGACCGTGAGCGGGGGATCAAGCAAACGGCCTGGACCGAGAGGGGACCGGGCAGTCAGATGACAGATGAACTACGGTCGATCGTCTGCTGATGTGCACCGTGTAAATTAGTGAAATAAGTATTTCCCCCAAACGACACGAATTACTGAAGGATTATTGTAAATCAATAAGGAGTAAAGTTGCTTAACTGCGGAGAAAGAGCAGAAAAAGTAACAGAAATCGCTCATCAAACCCTCTGGTTTTGCTTCAGTGGGCGCAAGCTTCAGGGGCGCCCTTACAGGAAAACGCAAACAGAAAAGTGATGTAATTTCTTCTCATTGCTACATATAAAATGCTACACTTAGGAATGACACCTCAGGAGAAAATGGAAGTGTTTAGAATATTATGATTTAAAAAACATAAATCATACTCAGCAGATCTCCTGAAAGGATCTCAGGGCTTTGTCTAGTGTGAGAAACGTATTTAAATAGCATATTAGCCAAGACATTGTAACTAGCATTTTAAATCTTTAAATACATTCCCTCCTGCTGTCGGAACTTGCTAACACATAGTAACTAGCTTGCCGTATTTTTATTCAAGTTTCAAACTAAGTTAAATATCCTCATCTTCTAACGAAGGCTACATCAGTCTTACTAGGATAAATTGCCATTAAAAACAGTTTTCAGGCCCCAAAACTCCCCGTTGACGTTTCTGGGTGAATGATGTTTGTCCTGCTCTTCCTGAAATCAAAAGTACTACTGCACAGGCAGAAAAGAGAGGAATACTTTATCTGACAATTTTATATTGCTTATTATTGGGAAGGATCCTGCACTTGCAGTCAAGGATATACTTTTTTGAAGTGCAGGCTGAACAATTCCCCCTCAGTGCCCCCATTGCCATCTATCTGGTGTAAAATCTTAGGTTGGGGAACACATCTTTTTTCTATGGAGCACTTGCACGTGTGTGTGTGGACACTTACACACCAGCAGAAAAGTTAAACATGCATATAGCTATTGAAATTGCAAAACCGGGTGTATGACTGCGAGAGTAACTACTGTGCTGCCATACTTTGTATGCAAATATTTCGCTCCGTTTTACCGATGGAGCAGGTTACGGGAGCACTTACACTCTCAGCTCCCGCCGGGACACCTGGAGCCGTGAACGCTTCGAGAAGTAACACAAGGTGCTGTGTAACGGAGGCCTCTCCCCGGCTACGTTCCGCCCTTCATTTCGTGCCTGCACCGGGACTCGCTAAAATGTCAGAAATCGACATTTTCGAGGTAACTCTTCACTCCTCCCTTTTTCCTCCCCGCTCGGTTTCGCCACCGTCGAGGCGCGGAATCCCGCAGCGCGGTGCTCGCTACAGGCGCCGCGTTACGTTCCGGGCGCTCGGCTGCCGGCGCCC
>NW_009197910.1:0-24395 GCF_000690835.1 Fulmarus glacialis
TTCAGGCAGTGCAGTCATGGGGAAATTAAATGTGTTGCTACCCTAAAGTTTGTCTTCCAAGGTTTCTGGGCTTGCAACAGATATATTCAACTTGTTTGACGTAATGGCACAACACAACTGCATCATAAGGAATCCTAACCTTTATGCCTGGTATGCCAGACTGTGAAGTCTGTAGAGTCAAAAGGAGAAGAAACATAAATAAGAAACAGCGTCAAAGATGAAGATGCCTGTAATCACTTCCTAAGTCATACAGCTGGCAAAATACTGGAAAGTCTGTGTAAGTTTTATGGTGTTTGGAGGCTCTTTTATTTTCCTTTGTTCAAAATGAGGACACCCCCCTGCCCCCTGCCCGTCTCTCAGCAGCTATTGCACTAATTTTTTCCCTCCCACCGGGCAGGCTCAGGCGTCCCAGGAATGGCAGCGACTCCTGGGTCAATGCAGGACATGAATGGCTTCAGGTATTGCTGAAGTTACTAGCTCAGGTAGACATCCTACCTTGGGAAAGGAAAATGCCCCGGTAACTATATTTTATGATATATGGCTTTATGCATCAGTATTCATAGAGGTCTTTACAGAGGCTCCCCATGAAATTAGGGTGTAGTTTCATGTTCCCTAAGAAGACTTTTGCTAGTAGGGTGTCGTGGTGCTGGCCCACCGCACAAGGGGTGGCATTTTCATCCCGAATATTTTAGTGTCTCGAATTATACAGTTCCTGTATGAAATAGCTGTGGAGAAACTGCTCTGGTGCATTTGGCTGGGCAAAGCATTGGCTTAAGCTTGAGCAAAGGAGTTACTGCTGTGACCTTAGAGCCTTAACAATTGCCTCTTTCAAAGTAGTTGCCTATGTGGGTAGAAGGGCCCATGGTATACATGTTTGTGCATAGGGAGAGACTAGATATGTGTAGCAACTGGGATGTGAGCAAATATACGGGAGGTCTGAGGGCGTAGGGAAATCGGGCTCATTAGAGAGATCATATCCTCACTTCCCGAGGTTACTTTTGGCTGGTTGGATCTGTACAACATGATTGAACAGATGCTTTTCATTAGTATCCATCATATTCATGATGGATCTTCACCTGAATTATTCATGGTGGGATTCATCAACAGCTGTACATTCAGGATTGGTAAAGAATGGAAGAAAACAAAAGTTGTATCAAATTTTACTGTTATGATTGGATTTTCATTACAGGTCGCCTGTTGTAAAGTTAAGTGTTTTTAATGGACTTTATAAAGTATTGCTATTGATTATTTCTGGAGAATCCACCTGATTTTACATTTTTGAGGCATTGTTTTTGTGTTTACAGATAACACAAACGGGTGCTGTCAAAGATACCGCTGGGAGTTAGGCACCCAGTCCCCACAGAATTTAAATAAAATTGTGCAGAAAGGTTGTCTCCTGGTTCATATAAGTATATTGGCACATAGTACAATAAAAAAAAAAAATAACCAGACATCAATTTACCTCCTTTAATGAACTCACAGCCAGCATCAATGCAGGCAGCAAGGAAGAATACAGCATGCTGCAGTACACACACACAACAGCTCTTGCTATTTTATGTTTAATAGTTTAAGGCCAATAAAATACCCTGATAGAGGCCGACTAGCTCCAGAACACTCCAGACAGACACTGATGAGTTATGAGCAGGACTAAATCCATAATATTAGTTTAATTAATTTATTTATTTTTTACTAATTTTCTGTTTTTGCATGCTTCTTGCCAGGAAGAAGGGGAATGTAAAATTGCTGATCTATTTTCCTTTCAAGGCGTTTGCAGGAGCAGGGCATCCCACAGTGTATTTTGGTAGCACTGTCCAGGCTTGCCTGAGCCTGTACCAGAGAAGTCTCTGTGCGGCGCAGGGGCTGAATTCTGACCCTCTCAGTGAGAAAGGGGATACAGGACGGTGTACGAGTCTGGGTACTGGTGGCAGAAAGGAAGGAGGGGAGTAGGAATAGGAATAAGCCCGTGTCATAGGAATTAGCCCCAATCACCGGCACGGTTTGAAAGTGTCAGAATTGGAAAAGACATACCACATTTGAAAACAGCTTTGGCATCTCCCAAATGCTATTAACAATGTGGGTGGTTAAACCCCCCAGGACCGGGTTCTGTCTCCTTTGTTAATTTTACTGCTGGAGTAGTCCCTCTTTGGTGGTAGTAAAAGAAGCAGAAAGGGGGGCCAGGATTTGGAGTTCCCTTCAAATGTATGACAGAAAGACCTCTATAAAATGGACTGCACCTAAACGGTTCAACAATTAAACCTGCAATTAAGATAAAGATGAAATCTAAAACCCCAGAGAAGAATGGCTGGAGAATAACAAAAAGTATGTGAGTAAACCTGTCAGATAAGAAATCCTTGCAGAGAGGAGGACTGGCCTCACTGTAACGTGAATTATTTGGCACTGTTGTCACCCTTCCGCCCTGTTGGGAAATGTATGTATGAGCTCGGGTGCAAGCTTGTAGTTTTGGATCTCCATCGCAGGCCCTGAGCCCCGCTGACAGAAAGCGTGTCCCTTCTCATTCAGACACACGGCCGCTGCTTTGTAAGCTTGTCCTCTTTCCATAACTTACAGTGCCACTGGCTCCGGGTTTCATATAAATAATCCTCGAGTCATTACCCAGCCCTTTCTGTCAATACGATGGTAAATGCTGACAGCAAAGCCACTTGTTACTGGAGCACTGGTTCTTTGAAGGCTAAAAGTAACCCTGCTCTTCTCCTGCAGAGCAAACATTATTGATAGTTTTCTGCCACAGCAGTTTGTACAAGTCCTGGAACAAAATCAAGATTTGTTAAAGAGGGTGGGTTACTCTCGTTTCTAGTTCAGGAGATATTTTTTAGGAGCTTTTGTTTCTTGCAATATACCTCTAATCTGAGAGGCAGGACAGGCTGTTGTTTTGGAGGACCTGCTTGCTAGCTGCTGCCACTTAGTGCTGCAGAGCTTCACTGCTCTGCGAGAAACGGGTCGGAGAAACCTGTGTGTTTGGGGGAGAACCTGGGAACTGAGGACCATGGTTCTGCCTGGAACTCGCCCTGCTATTATTAATTGAATATTTGTAGCTGTGATATTGAAATTCATCCAGGTTGAAATTTCATGGAAGCAAAATTGCATTTGGGAAGTTAATTTGTTGGGTTTTTTCCTCCCTTTCTTTGTTTTACAAAAAGTCTTGAACTTTTGTGCTGTTTTTGAGCTGGTTAAAGTATTTTTTTCTGGTGGATTTTAGTATTTCTTTAGCTTTAAAATCCTCACAAATAAAATGATAAAAACCACCACACAGCACCATTCAGAATGTATACAAAGGCTAAGATACAAAGATACATTTTGTTATTTGCCATACAATATTCTTCCAATGGTCTTGCAATGAACAGGAGGGTTCGTTGCTTTACTTGACCATATTGTGGCTCACTGGCATTGTCTGGTGGCTGTAGACACAGTAGTCAACCTATATGCTATCAAATTAGTTCCTGCAGAATTCAATTAAAGGGGTCTCTCTACCCCAGCACTTTTTCTGGGTAAGGTCTAGGGAAACCCTTACTTCACATAAAAATGTCTTGGCTCTTGTGTATCTTTATTCCATTTGGGGTGTCCTTTTTATCAAAGCTTCTGCTGCACTGAAAACCTGAGTCACGTACAAGCTCACTGTGGAGTCTGTAACTGTGATGAGAGCTCGTTACAGAGGCAGAAAATGCTGCCGAAAGTGTCAATGTTTTTGCGAAACAACCAGCTCTTAACAACTAGACAGTTTCATTCAAAATCCAAAATTTTTGCCCTCGTACCTCCGGTTTGTTTGTTTATTGATTTTTCAGAATATCAGTTTGTTCCTTCAAGAGAAGCTAAGTTTTTAAAAGACACGTGAAGGGAGCCTCCACTGAACTCAAAATCCATTTTCTTTTTGAAACGAGCAAGCAGAACTGCAGACCCCATTTGCTTACTGTGCCTCAGCTCTTGCTGGGAAGGAGGGCCAAGGACTGTCTGCCTGCGACAACCGTGACACTGAGCTAGCTACACATTTTCCCTCTCCTAAATTTCCACGGGGAGGGTGTGCATGGCCCTCGGGGATCAATCGCCTAAACGCCCGGTGCGATGGCAGCCTGATGCCTCACACGTCCACATCCTCCAGCTCCCCGCTGGTGGAAACGCGTCACGTATGAAGGGAAAGGAAAACACAAAGAACGATTATAGATCTTTGCTGGGTTTCTGACGCTGGAAAGACCCGATCGAAATTTCTCATCCGACTGTCCCGAAGAGAGGAAAAACACTTATCTTAAAGATTCATGATCTGAGAGCCCGATAGGATCTGCCGTTTCCATAGAGCCGGGCCCTAGATTTCCCTTTAATGTAATTAAGCCTGAAGATTTATGAATACAACAGGCCAGAACTTGATCCATGTTCATTTTCAATTACTGCAGTGAAAGGCCTCCATCCAGATGTCTCTATTTACAGCATTCACACAGGCAGGACCGGGGGCCGGGGGGGGAGGGACCGCAAATTGTCACACTTGTTAATTCTTCACTGAGGACACTCAGCAGAGGTCTTGGCTTTGACCCCGTGACAAAAGGCAGGGGTCCGCTGGAGCAAGTGCATCAATGATGAGGGGGCTGACCCGCCGACCCACCGGGGTCACTCCCTCTGCTTTGTAGGTATTTGGGTAATAATGGGGGTTCATTCCTTATTTTTATTTCTGTTACAGTGCCAGGGCATGGAAAGAAAGAGAGGAGCTCTGATGTGAAAGACAAACATACATAATGAGAGGATCAAGCTTCCCCTGGCAACAGTAACGACTATGAAATGCTACAGGGGAAATACACAGTACTTAGTGACCCACATAATCAGGCCTATTTTAGGAGCATTGTTTTATTTTTCTTTTGAAGGCTTTTTTTTTCCTTTTTTCATGTTCCCAGATCCATAATTTAGTTCGACGAGCAATATTTGGGCATAGCGTCTTTTCTCTGTTACCAGACCTAGCCTGGTGCCCTAGGTAGGCTTTTAATCACGTGCGTGGTGGCTGGTACAATACCAAGCATTGTACTGTCTGTATGTATTTTTATTCCAGTTCCTCAAGGCTCCTGACAGACTCATGCTAGACACTTTTTCCCCCTTTAAAAATGCTTAAAGAAAAGTAACTGAAGTGTCACTGTAAAAAGAAAACTGTACCTTTCAGATATCTGCACAGAGCTCAGTGCTTTGTTCATCTTCAACAAAGCTAGTGAAACATTGTGTGTTCCTAAAAGCGGCCGTTTCTCTCTCATAATGGTGTTTCTATTTTCACAGCACAAGGAACAAGGCTGTGACAGCGCAATATTGTTTTCACTGAACTATAATTGCATGTCATAAATTAAAATATCTTCATTAGAGCAAACCCTTTACAAATTTTCCAAAAGGCTAGATTATTTCTTGAAATAGCAGAAAATGTTCTACTCCATTAGCATTTCAAAGAGATTTATTTCTTTTCCCTTCTGAAGCTGTACCTTTTTGGCTTGCAGATAGGTTTAGAGGTTTTAAAGGGATTTGAACAAACTTTGCCAATGTGAAATTATGAGCAAAACCAGAAGCCCAAAGCATCCTCTCCACTTTCAGGCAGCGAATAAAAGCTGCACAAATATTGCCTAGGAATGGCTGCTATATAAAATTATTTGGAAAAGAAAAAGAAAAAGGGGGAATGAACAACTGATGCTATCAAAAATGTCATTTTTTTATCACTTATCAGGATGAAATTCAGAAATTCCTAAAAAAAAATTGAGAGCAGCTCCAGAAGAGTGGGTGCCACTAATGAGGACAGCCATGTTGTAATCTGTGTAATACACGATTGAATCCTGCTCAATTGGCTTCAGAGATAGAATTTGAATGTGATTTATACTTGGCTATTGCTCTCACCATGAGGTATATTTTAGCTTCAGGCTTAAAACCTATTTTAGCTTTAGGCTCGCTTGGTTTTTAGCAGAGATATCACCTGGGACTTGCTAAGCCTTGTGGCTCCAGGTTTCAGTGAAACGCGTGTTTCTGCAGTGAGGCTTCTTGTTCTCATAGACAGGCTGCCGTCCTACCTGGGAGAGCAAGGCACAACCATCGTTTCAGAGCCTCTACGCCAGGCCTGCAGTTCTCGCCTATCTTTTTTGGGTTAGAGTTCTCTTGTCATGCTCCCGGTGTCCCACCCCTGCAGTAACTCTGAGGAATGCTAAGGAAGGCAGCTACAGGTTATCAGGGAGGATCTGGTGGTTCAAAAGGCTGATCAACTATAAAAAGAAAAACAGATAAAAATATTTCAGTAAAAGAAAATTCAAGATTTTTGCTGCTGTTTATGGCTAGGGTGAGAAGATCAGAATCCTCAACAGCAAAACTGGTGTTAAACTGATCCCAAACCATGGCAAAAGGGACTGAGGGAGTGGTAAGAAGGAATGAGAAGAGAAGCATCTTCCTTAACCACCCATGGGAAGGATTGGACTGATCCCAACCATTCTTTCCAGCTATAATTTACAATTTTCCTAAGAAACAACCATTTTGCTTCCACATAGAAAGGCAAGGATTTATTTTATGAACTAATAAGTGAAGTTGAAGATATGTGGCTTGATCTTGCTGCACTCATCCGTTCAATTCTTGCTTCTCTTATGGTCAGAAGAAAGGATCAGCCAGTGATGGCAATGCTTTCCATAATCATTAACAACCTCTGATCATGTCTTACAGAGCACCCTGTGCTGGCCTACTGGAAATTGGGCCAACGCAGAGCATTTCAGAAAACCCCACCTGCAATGGCCTGTGATTAACCATTGCAAGTGTAGTCAAGTTGTTGTAAGTATCCACTTGTAGTTTCCATGCCATCTTGGCCGATGCTCGTTGGTGCTCGTATTTTGTTTTGTTCTGCATAAGTCATCTTGAAAAACTTTGTGAATTTTTATTTAATGTAAGAATAGCAATTCCACAATTTTAGTTATTTCTGATTAAAAACTATTGACAAAAGCTGGCGAAAGAAACCCCTAGTTTGAATGAAATTTGTAATACGAACATGCTGGAAAAGATGATGTATGGTATTTATAAAAATTGTTTTACTACACAATACTTTAACTTCACATTATTTAATATCATAATTAAAAAAGCGTACAAATGATAAAAAAAGCATACGAAATTCACCTTCCTTCCCTCAGGGAGAAGAGACTCTTTCTCTCTCAAGCAGGGAACTGGGGCAGTACAGTTCAAGCTCCTCTTTGATGGAGGAGGGATTTGAAGCCCACAGTGTAGACCACAGCTAGCAAATTGTACGGCATTGTTGAAACAGCCCAGTGGCTGCTCTCTCCCCAAGATTCACTTGTGTTGATATTCAAACCAAAGTTTTCTACCAGATTCTCACAGAAGCATGGCCCTGCTGAGGTTGATAGAGATGCGCTGATTTAAGTCAGCCATTATTGTTTCTTCTTCTGCAGGTAACGATTGTCTCGAATCCTAGGACTTCAAAATATATGTTCCAAGGTTTGACATTAAAAAAGTTGCATATTTGTTTATTAGGTACTGAACATGAAGTATCACTATATTGTAATTGTAAGAAATAAATACTTTGTGGGATTATATCATC
The DNA here is from genome assembly GCF_000690835.1 of Fulmarus glacialis. Taxonomy (NCBI): domain Eukaryota; kingdom Metazoa; phylum Chordata; class Aves; order Procellariiformes; family Procellariidae; genus Fulmarus; species Fulmarus glacialis. Next base: position 7,559 of record NW_009197910.1, read on the forward strand.
TTCTTTTCGTGACATACTGAGACATTTTTGACTTATTTTTATACTATTCAGGTACTTTTTCAAAGGTTTTATTCTGAAATATATAGCTCCAGTGCACTTTAATTTTAAATGCTGTTGTAGGTAACGTAGTCAGTTTTCTCTAACCCTGCGCTTGGCGGATGGAGTTCTGCTGAGGCAGGGTTTTCAGGGTCAAACATACTAAAGCAACAGAGTTTGAAAAGAGAGCTCGTCGTTCGGGTAAAACTTAGTGGAAGAATAACGCTGTGGGTGTGAGCTTGTGAACGCAGTTGTCACGGGTGACAGGCAATATAGCCAATAGATGTGATGTTGCTTCTGGACTTGCATACTTTTGGTGACTTATGGAGTTGAGGAATTTGGATGTTTGAGTTCCTGGTCTCTCCCTCACTCTCAGTTTACCTGGCAGAGGGCAGCATCGCAAACCTGCCAGCTCTTCAAATGGAGACACTGGTTCTTCTGTCTCCTCCTTCCACATGGGGAACTGACATTTTGGGACCTCTATGGTACTGGTCTATCCCACCCATGCCCTTATGGAGGGCTCTGGATTTGGCTTTGAGTCTGCAGGGAAGATGTTGGGGTAAAAACAGGAAAGGGAAGGTATGGCTGAGGTGTGAAAGGAAGGAAGATTCCTCCTACTGTGTCTCGTCCCAGTTGCTGAGGATATACAAATATATCAATACAGCTGGTGCCCTCATCAATATTCTTTTCCGCAGTAAACCTGACTGCAATGGTCAGGGTCCCACATATACCCAGGTTTTATGCATGGGTTTAACCTGGACTCGGTTGGACAGTGGGACCACTCTTGTTGCAGATGGGGGTGCACATATCCTTTGCAGGTTCAAAACCAAAGCTGATGGGTTCAAAATTGCACCTCTTTCTTACACAGTCGAATTTGCCACTTGGGAAAACAACTTGAGATGATGTAAGCTACTTTATTAATAAGACATAACCCTCCCTTTTCCCCCCATACCCTCTTGAATTCTGCTCCAGGGATGACTGAGTTCATCCTAGATAATCTCAGCAATGAGATCTAGTTGCTTTACTCTTCTTGGAAAGATAGTGTAAAGGCCTTAGAGTGGTAAGAAATTACGATTTACTGCTGGCACTGCTGACTAATGCCAGTACAGTCTGTTTTCCAAGTGTTCCTCTTTCTTTATTAACCACAAACGGTAATGGTATCTTGCACTTTCATATACTGGACAATTTTGATCTGTCCTTCCACAAAGTGTTAGTTTCTTCTTGCAGTTATTTATCCCTTAAACAACCAGCCTTTATGCCTGTAATCACATTTATTGGCTTTCGGTCAGGCCTCAAGAGTGTACATTCCTCTTTTAGTTTATCATTTACAAAATGAGCTCATACCCTTGCTGAAAATAGCTGAGAAAAACCACTTGGCTGCCATTGGCATTGTGTGGATAATATTCAGGTAAACATTTATTTATTTTTCCCACTGTACCATGCCTCTCCCTGAAGATTTTGAACATTATGTCTTGAGCCGCAGCGCAGAAGGTTAAGACACACTTATGAAATTCTTTGAAGTGCCAGCAAACACACTTGTTTACTTTCTGAAAGAAATCAGACCAAGTAATCTGCTGCGCAAGGTATAAATGACTTCCTATTACAGGGAAGATGAAAGATGTGTTATTTTCAGAGGGACAAGAAAAACCTTAAGCTGACCAGTGGCTCAATATGGCAGCTCACACGTTTCGGAAAAATATTTTGAAGCAATTCATATTAAAGAACTCTACTTTAAATAAGGTGAGTATGAGCTTGAAAATCTTACTCACTTACTGGCTCAAAGTCTCCTGAGGACCAAGATGTCTGTAAACCTCTTTAAAATAGCCTCTAATCCAGTGTCATGAAAACATGAAAAGCATTTCCTAACCTCTGCATTTCCTAACTGTACAGAGTTGTGGAGGACTGATCAGTCTTTCTCTTAAGTATTTTTTTCTGACTTAGATGAACTGTGCTTGTTTGCTTATTTTTTTTGATACAGTAGGTAGAACCACAAGTACTCCCATTTGCGTTTTGTGCTGTTAATGTAATATAATTGCTGTCGAGGGGATGGTTTTATCTTGTTCTCTGAATAGGGCCAGGAGTCTGTTGTCATGTTGGTGTGTTATAGATACTGGCGCTCCCTTCAATATTGAATTGTTTTATAAAAGTAAGAGCTAGAAAATTAAAGTAATTAAAATTGAAAATCCCCAATGCAACTTCATTTTAACTGAGATGCTGTTGTATTTTGTTTTTCTCCTTGTGGGTTTGATAAATGAGGCACTCGCCACACCAGTTAAAATTTCAAACTGCATGTTTTGCTGTGAGGTTTCAGACAAAGTTTATTTGCTGCCTAGGTAACAAATCCAGATGTGGCACTCATCTGTGTATTTTACTGAATTATGTGGAACAAGCTGAGGACAAACACAGGAGACCGTACCCAGTTACAGTATATCCTGTGGTATCCCAGTGCGTTACTACGGAAAACAAATATTGTATTCTGTGTCATTTGGATTTGTCTGGAAGTGAAACCAGAAGCTTGGCATTTAGACATGAATAACTGCCTATATGATTTCCATTATCTTCAGTTGACCTAAGATTTTTTTACTTTAGAAAGTAATTGCTTTGCTTATTGATTAAAGCCGCATGACTACAGTGTTTCAACAGAGGAGAAAATTCAAGCAGAGGGAAGAACAGGATTGATCGCTGCTACAGAAAACTAACAGTAGTTTGTGTCTTTTTATCTCTGATAACTTTAATCTTGGAACTGGTTTTCTAATTGTAATTCACTTTAAAATGTATGCTTCTGAACTGCAAAGCTAGGCTTGCTGCTGGAATTGATACAGTTATTGATAATAATTTCGCACATCAGTATAGTACTGAGATATGCCTTCTTGGAAGACCAACTGCATTTTCTAGAGAGTGATTCACCTGACAAACAAAAGTGTCAATACTTTGCCGCTAAAGGGATTACTGAGAAAAAAACCCAGGGCCCTGCCATAACATATCTAACTTTCTGCTCTGTGTTATTTAGCATGATAACGACCTGAGATTCAATATTATAGATATTTAAAAAATGTTGTCAATACTTTGCCGCAAAAGGTATTACTGAAAAAAAAACCCAGGGCCCTGCCATAACATATCTAACTTTCTGCTCTGTGTTATTTAGCATGATAACGACCTGAGATTCAATATTATAGATATTTAAAAAATATAAAAAATATTTTCTGTATTTAATGAGGTTAGAAATGAAGGTAATATTCACAGTATGAATACACTGTATTTCTAATGTACCTAGAATCGTGTTGATTTCAGTGGGAGATTTTGCAATATCACAGCAAATTATCCTCCTGTCGCCTGACCTCTCCTCAAACCAAAATGAATGTGACGTAAAAGCGGGTAGAATCATCTCTCTTTGTTTTAGTGAATACCTCAACTGCTATGAACAAATAGGATTTAGCAGCTAGGATGGTGTTTGTGGTGACTGTGGTCTCAGGCTCCCTCTTTGGACTGAGACTGCCCCTGCTCCAAGCCTCCCCACCTCTGCCCTGGCTTTGGGAGCAGAGTTGAGTCTTTCACACTTTAGAAGGCAGACTGGTGGGATTGGAGAAGGAGAGAGAATGAGCTTGATTTTGAGCAAAGAGCTGGGAGCAGTCCTGACTCCACTGAAGTCGATGAGAGTTTTGCCATGGACTCGGATAAGGTCAGGATTTTGTGTGATGGTGGGATCTATCAGCAAGGCCATGGATGCCATCCCATGCTGGATCTGAAGGAAGCTGCTGACAAGTTTTCTATGATGGAAATGTTCAACAGAAGGCAGGTTGCTGGGCAGGAATGAGACAGAGAAATACTCAAAGTCATAAGGGACCACAGCTGAAGAGGTTTGAAATAGTTTAAAAAAAAACCAACCCACCACACAGCTTGCGTCTTCTCAGATAATAATAGAAACGTTGGCTCCTAATGTTTAAAGTTCTTGCACTGTAAAATGATTAAACAAAATCCGAACAACTCCATTTTACCTTATCATCACTAAAAGGATAACTAAATTTGGGAGGCAATCTCATTTATATTGATGGGAGTGCTTTAAACATATTATGAGGGTAGTGGTGTAATAATAGATGTTCTGAAATCTTTGGAATTACACAGGCTTTTCCCTTGGATGCTTCAGGTCAAATCCCGTCTATTCTGTGCACTTTGATAATTGCAGGGACTGTAGCGCACATTTTCTGTGACCAGAGTAACCCAACGGAAGATCCTGCCAGCGTTGTCTCAACCTCCTCAGTAGTTTTGCTTGCTGTGTCGGTGGTTTAAATGTGGATTTGTACATCTATGATGATAGGTCTCCTAAAATGGTTCAGAGAAATATTGAGAATACATTATATATTCAACATGGATCTGTACCCTGAATTATATTCCATTTTTAAAGGCAGTTGTTTAACTTAACAGTGGTGTGTTTCAGAGGCTCCATAAGGTAATACTAAATTTTAAAAAAGCACACATCTGTCAGCTCTTGACAGCAATGAATCTTAAGTAGGTTTGCAAGTTATTTATGGGTATCAAAGTGATGTTCCTATTGTAGATCAAGAGCCATAGTGTGCTTCCCCTCTCTCCTGCTTTCCCCCTTGCAGTGCTGTAAATCTAACTTCTGCCCATCCTATTGTTCGAAGAAAAGCAGCCATATTGTGCTGATTGCTATTAAATTAAAGCAGAAAGGGAGGGAGACAAATGCGGAAGCCAATCTTACCAGCAGGGATACCACTATCTTTTATTTTGCCTTTTGGGGGTCACAAAGTCATGGCAGGCAGCTGACCTCTGATAACCTTTTCAGTGCCACAGCATGCAGTTTCTTTCGGAAGAACTTAATTAAACACAACTGAAGTTCCTGGCTAACATTTGTTCCTGAAAAGAGTCGTCTTTGATTGGTGTTTTCTGCTGAGGGGACAACAGAGATGCTGCTTTTGTTCCGAGGAGAAAAGTTAGCATATGTTAGTTAAGGATTTGTGGTTTCCTATAGTGGTGCTGAAGCACCACAGCAGTGGAGGAAAGGCACACCGAGCAAGTTTAAAACACGTTTTAAATGAGGCTACTCTTACTTAAATAGAATTATATTCTCCCTATGGAGTTGGTGATGTATCTGTGGTAGTCTGTGTCTTTGATATGGACCATGCAGTATGGAACATGTATCCACCAAAGCCTGACTGTGAGCCCAAGCAAGATTAATTGGAGCAAGATGAGATTTCTTTAGTTCTTCTGTTGTGGAAATGTGCTTGCAACATGGGAGAGAATAAGCAGTTTTTATGGTATAGGATTTAAATCCAGAACACTGATTGAATTTAGACAGCACTTGCCAGGTGACGTGTGTAAAGCTCTTTTAATTGCAGAAATATCTGGATATAAGTCATCTTCTGTACCCTTTTTTTAGTTTGATCATATTGGCAATCAGGGCAAAGAGTGGCAGAACATTTGACTAGAGAGAAAGGCTGTTAATGACTCTTGGAAATGGAGCTGGGTTCTGTACTTGGTGATTGCTGAATCTCTTTGAAACCCGAATCATTACTGACAGGTCTCTTGTGAGATGTGTGAGCATCTGTATGAGTCTTTGATGGAGACAAACTTAAAATTTTAGCTTTACTGCACTAGCAACAGGCAGAGGGAAACCCTTTCCTTCTCTCAGGGGCACGGGCTGGGAGGTGACAGCACCTAGGTCACTGGTTTGGGCAGGGGAGAGGGTCCAGCTCTCTGACAGGAGGAGTGATGTCTTGACAGAGGGGCAGCTCTCATCAGGTGCTACCTGCCGCCGTAGCACAAGGGGCTCTCAGTTTGCAATGTCTCACTTTGTTTCCTGGGTCAAACCGTACGGCCTCTCTGGCAGCCGAGGTCCTGCTCTGCTGGCAGTCCTTTCTCGCTGGGACAGGAGCTCCCTGTGAGCTCTCGGGGCAGACAGGAGCAGGGGAGCCGCTCCTGCGCTTGTGGGTTGTCCTGGCGGCCTCTAAATCACTCATTCACGACAGGGTGTTGCTGTGGGAGGTGAAGCGGCACTGCTTCATTGAGAGCAGTGGGACGGGGTGTGGGAAGCGATTGGGGAAAGGAATACAATGTGCCACGGGAGACCCCTTCTTCTTTGCTAAAGAGAGACCTGCCTTAGCAAATCCCAGCTAAGCAAAAATTTTCCCGTCATTTGTTCTTCAGTCTTCTCTTTCCTCCTTTTGCCCCCGATCTTTGATACTGTGTGCCTTAATCTTGCAAAAAAGACGTGTGGACGATGTTTGCTGAGGCTGTGTTGCCTTCCTTGGAGTTAATGCGTCTCTGTGCAGGCAAAGGGTATGGAAAACATCTGTTTTCGGGGCTAGGGCCACACCGACCAGAAATGATGCAGTCAAAACTGCCTGGAAGGATCAGGTTACCAACTCATTAGAGGGAATACGTCCTGGTAACTGTAAAATGAGCTTCCATATTCCCTCATTTCTAGCATCTAATTTGCTAGGTGGTTTCGTTTATTAGCATACATTCAAGTGTGTGGGCACTTGTATGGCTCTTTCTTTAAGAAACAAAAACATTAACCCTCTAGTACACCACCTGTTTGCACTTCATTGTCAACTGTGAGGGGTTATTTTATTGGCTTCATTGTTTCACTTTCCATTAACTTTTTTCTTTATTAACATGCAGGCTGCAATGTGATTTTTTTTTGCTGGAAATGGACTTTGTTTGTCATTAATACCATACTTCTGGCTGTATTTCTGTATTTAAAAGAAATAAAGCTTTTCTTTTATATCTAGTCTTTATATCTACCCGTGGTCTGTGTCTCCGTCCTAGTGGCTTTCCAAATGTACTTGATTTAGCTTTTCAATATGTAATGAATGCCAAACAAGTTAATTGCTTTACAAGTGTCCAAAATTCCCTCGTTTCATTTCTATTCATTTATCAACCTTCATTATACAGCCACTGTTCCACATAAACACAAATGATTGTTAATGAATGCCTAATGTCGTATTCATTAGAAAATCAGGTTAATGGCTAGTAATGAATATCTGAGCTACTTGTTACTTTCAAGTATGTTTTTTTTTCCTTGTTGATTATAATACTTCTTTAATCTACAAAGAAATCATACCTGTGTGTTAGGCCAACTGAAACATGATGAGGTCAAACCTTTGCAAAAACCCACCACCATTCCCATATTGCAGGTGTTTTCTCTTTAGGTGGAATGCTAAAGATGTTTGACAAAGACAGACAACCTGTAACTGCTAATTTATCCTCAGTTTGTGATTAATCTACTTAGAGGACTACTCATGTTCTTAAAACTATTTTAGGCTAGTCAAGGTGACAAAGATCATTCCTAGATGCCTTTCTATGGTCATAAAAGATTTGAGGACCTAAGACCTTCAGGAAGTATGCTTTGGGGAAGACCTTCTTTGAATCAGAGGTAAAACCGGGTCCTGACATTTTCAAATTTCACTGAACTTATCCCATAGCAAACATGAGACTCTGCCCTGACCAAATTGCTTTCTAGCTAACAATACTATTTTGTTTCTACCAGAGGTAGCACATTTTAGCTTCTGGTCTCTATAACTGTTGTACATTATGTTAGTTCATTAGCATGGTTGGTATCTCCTGCCCCAGAATTGGCTGCATTTTGATGGGTGAAGCAATACTTAGATATTGGCTACGGTGAAATGTTTTAAAATGTTGTATTTTGACTTCAGTAATCCTGATCATGCTAGATTATCCAAATACAAATGTATTTGTGCATGCATGTGTAGTGTCTTTTTGCAGATAGAGATAAGTAACATTGAATAATGCCTCTTGTCATGCTTTATAAGGCTCTGCCTGCCAAAAAGATTTGGCTATTTGAAGTTATATGTCCATAATAACTAGGCTACATTTCATATTTTGTTTTATAAAATGTTGGCTCATCTTTGTTTGCTATCGCTTCTGCCATGGTAACAGGAAGGTCTGGAGATCCTAGGAGCATTTGAGCTGGAGCTATAGCTCTTCTGACGGCTCAGGAAACAAAATATCTTGTATTGTTTGCATTGATATCCATCAACAGCCTTCCTGTTTTACCTTATTAGACCTTTAAGGGACTTCACAAACGTATTGAACAATAATGATGATGAACATGGTCCTACTGGACACCCAAAGCACAATAGGTCTTTACAGTTATAAAGAAATTACTCCTTATTGGTAACTAAACCTTGAAAGAACACATTTGCCCTAATTATAAATGGTGTGAAAGAGTCCCCAGAGTGACTGTGCAGACTGCTGTTTGTCAGACATTGCAGATAATTTAAAAAAAAAAAAGAAACACAATACAGTTAAAATGTAATTGACTCTTTATAATGTTCCTGTCAAACAAATTACAATGTGAAATAAGATGAGAGAATTTATGCAATGAAAGACAGTAAATTGTATTTATTACTTAATGAAAGTATTTAAGTGGCAGTGCTGCATCAGAGGACATTATCTGCTCCCAGTTAATGTTGGTAGTTTGGTAGTAACCATGGTCAGGATTAGGGTCCTATATCAGCATAACAGCTAGGTGTGTGTTATGTATGTTGTTTGATCTCTGGCAGTAGTTCTATACAGTGCTTATGGTCAGAATGATTCCCAAGGATATCTCTCGTATGTTGAAAGTTGAATATGTGCTGTGGGATTTTTCTGAATCATTTCTACTGACATCCCAGATTTCATCAGCCCCCTCTCTGTCTGCTCAGCACTTTGCACGACAGAACTTGAATGAAAGTGCCAAAATGTAGGCATGTGCTGGGATTGCTCATTAGGCAAAGACAGCTGAAATGGCTGCTAGACGCAATACGAAAGAGCATTGTGGTACCTCCAGGCAAGTCTTTTGTGGGTGGCTTTAGAACACACCTATGATGGGTTCCTGGCTTTGGCCTGGAAAGGGAAAGGTAATCAATACTGATATAGGGCTTTAAGTTACCATGAGAATAATAGTGAGTTAAGTTCCAGGTATCTGATTTTACTTATTTATGATTATTTTGAATGGGTCAAGAATGTCAGCCAATATATGGCGGAGAAATCTCATGCTTTGTCTTTCCATTGGGCTTGGGGAATGGAAATTGCAGTTCAGGCAGTCTGGTTTTAAATGGTGTCTAGCCTTAGATGATTTAATTTCTAGTAAATTATCAGCTGAGTATTTGATTTCAGAAACTGTTTCCTAGTGTGACATGTACAGAGCTGAGAAGCCGACCAAGGAAATCTGATTATGACAGATGACCCTGCCATACTGCAAACCTGCATGAGGCAAGACTAAAATATGAGCTAAAATTTCTGTTGTGCCACCTGAGAGTCTCCTTAGATCTATTATACTTTTGAAATCTCTTTTTGAAATCTCTAGAAGCGATGTGCTCAGCTTGCATAAACAGAATAAAAATAAACTAAACTACTTTTTAAATACATTGCAGGCTGTCGCTTATTACACAGCCAAAATGAGTGGAGTATCACGGGTTGGAGATGTTTACTGCTGCGCTGTACGTACAGTCTCATCACCGTGTTGCATTCAGTGTGGCTTTGTGGGCTCTGCTCTACTGGCACCAGTCCTCCGTTCACAGAGGGTGGTTTGGCTCTTCAGTGCTCTTCGCTGATGACCATCCTGCACACGAATAGGGATGGCTTGTATTTTTGACCCCGCCATTTTGCTGCAAGGAGGAGAAAGACCCCCAGCAGCAAAAAGTGTAACTTGTAGTCTGTAGACATCAGACATGCTTGGGAACTTGGTGTCATTGCGTGCAGCTGCGGAAGGGTTGGTGGGGGCAGGTAACAGTGAGATACCAGGGCACCAGAAGTCCTGGACTGAGGGACAGAGCTTGGTATGTAGCGTGGGGAACTCATGGAATAGCACAGCTCATCTCTGCCAGATGAGCCAGACCTACAAGCTGACAGTAAGCAAACATCCAACAGGAAACCTCTTCCTAGACCCCCCTTTTCCAGCCACAAAGTTAACCAATTTTTAACTCTTTTTAATAAATGCTAATGCCACATCAGTAGTATACAGCATATCCAAAATTCCCATCATAGCTGTGGGAGATGTTTTTGCTTATTTTTTGTGTGTACTTAATTTCTCATATAGTTTTTAGGAATTTCTGTTTTGATCAGCCTTGGAGCTAGTATTCTCATGCTGTTGGATAGCTCTTGATGATCTGACTGATTAAATAACCCCTTTTTCGCACACAAGGATTATAAAGCAACACAAAACAACAACAAATAAAACCTCGCTTGGTGTAATCTTTAGTACTATTTCTAGTACTATCACCTTTTGCATTTAATGTGCTATTCAGATAACTGTGAAGAATATTTTAGGAATACATAGATGTTGAAGCATTGATTTTATTATTCATCTGCTGTGTAAGAATCAAAATCAGCTTTATAGGTGCAATTTTCTCTTCACTGGAGGTACAAAGCACAAAAATTACAAGAATAATTTCATCTTTCTCTTTCAAATAAAAATAAATAGATGAGTTCATCAAGGAAATTGCTGACCTGTTATATTTTTTCTTTCATTTGCTAATGATCCCCTTTTTCAGTGAATGAAGCTTGAGCCTGGTGATTTTTCCTGCAATGTGTACATGTATATCTGGTAAATTAATGTCAGTGTGCTGGGGAAGATGGTAGCCATAGGCCAGGGCTTTTCGTTGCCATGGATCCATTGCAGACCTCTCTGATTGTAGCTTGTTAGGGCTTTGTTTAAACAAGTAGGAACTGGGGAAAATAAAGGTTTTCAGCTATTTCTGTCATTTACATTTTAACTGTTCTAATTGTCCTAATTTCCTTCCTATTTACAATGAATGGTTAGGGGAGTAAGCCTTCAGTGGTGACCACTACACACTTCAAACTCAGGCTGCATGCTCTGTCCACATTTCTTTCCCTGTGTTATTCTGGCACGGAAAGGATTTATCCTGGCTCGGTCTGCCTGTGGGAGACAACATGCTGTACCTTAGATACATACTCATCACCTATGAAATATTGCGTGAGAACTGACAGCGCTTTGAGTATTAGTTTTAGAAAATAGTGCTCAATTCCACCATGCTATCTGATTCGGTCAGCTGTGGCACTTGCCTGAATTCACCAGAATTCTCTATTTAAATAGAGAAATACACCCTTTAATTTTTTCCATTGCTGTTTGTATTGAGACCAGGTTTATGCTGAACACAGGTTGCCGTGTGTGAAGGCCAGCGACCTGCTCTGAGCACGGCGGTGGGTACCAGCCCGTGCTGCAGCTGCTGCTGTTGTGCCAGTGTGGGGGACGGTTGTGGTGACAAAATGTTAGTGGGCATCTGGCCTTGTACGGACGCTAATAAAATGTCTGCGTCCAAACACGTTCCCCAGCATGGCCTTCCCATGAGGTCCACAGTGAAAGATGGGAAACGTGTGAAATTCTGCAACGGTCTGAAGAATCAGATTTTTGGTACCTTGCTGCTGGTCTGAGTTCCACCTCCACCAGAGGACCTGTGTTATCTCTGCATGTTTCCTCTCTGTGCCCATGTCAGCTATACCTGCGCAGAAGTGCTTCCCATCTCTTTCTACAGACCTTCTCCTGTGTGAATAGAGAATTACTGTATATCAGAAGAGCTGCTAGACCTGTTTTCATTGCAGCTAAAGTCCTTCTTACCCTACTAAGTGAAGAAAATTTAAGGTGGCTTCGAGTGATGTACATCCAGTTTACTGTTACTTTAAAATCCTTTTTTACTCATCAAGTGGGTGTATTTGCTTTAATGTAGATGAATCCAGTTTGTTTCTAAATCTGAGAGCAGTGTTTTACCCTGAGGATGAGTATTGCGACTTTGCTGTGGCTGGAGATGTTAAGGTTGTTACACTTAGAAGCAACATTTAGCAATGGTGCCAAGATAAGGTTGATAATTATCATCCACTGACTATGCATAATGATATATTTAATAACAGTGCTAATAATAAAAGTTAATTTGTTGGCTGGCTTTTATTTATTCAAGTCTGTGTGAACTGGAAATTGGGACCCAATCTCTTTCTCCTTTCTTTTTTTCAGCTGTAAGATGCTGCTCACTCAATGACAGCATCTAACCTTTTTAAGATTGCATGTAACCCAAAAGACTCAGGTTGGCCACAGAAAGTGGTCCAATGAAGTGTCCCAACACTGTAGAAAGAAGAGGCAGGATTAGGGCTACAGTCACACCATTTTCTTCCTCTTTTCTCATGACAGTCCCAAACTGTAGTCACCTTCTGCATTTCCTCAACCATGAGGTTTTTAGGGCAGAAGCAGTCAGGAAATAAAGCTGGTGGAGCAGCTCATGAAACATCACATAAGATGCTATTCCACTATCTTTTGCAAACGTCACTGTTAACGTTATTTGTGATGGTGCTGAGGCAGTCGTTGTTCCTGGCGCCTTGCCTTTGGCGTTCCTTCAGCTTGGCCACAGACCTTTCTCCCTGCCGGTACTGCCTGTTTAGGCTGTGAGGGTTTTGGGACAGAATCTGTCGCTTGTTTCCCATGCAGTGTTGTGCATGGTAGATCTTGGTTCTTCTTATCCCTCAAGCTCTATGGTAGTAAAAATCATAGTCACAAAGATGACAATCTGTCTGGGAGGGAGAGGAAAGGAGATGGACTGATAAACTTTAGCCTAAGGAATTATCTAGTCAACACTTGCCTATATGAATCCAAATCACCATTCCAGTAGGCTCACGCTTTTACTTGGCCAACATATGGAAGATTCCCCATCTGCCTTTCTGTCACTGTACCTTTCTTTCCTCTGCAGTACAAATAATCGAAGCATTTGTGGCAGCTTCTTCACATTGCATTTTCCTCTACTATAAACATCTCTTAAAGCAAGACACATAGTTTTCCTCTTCTCTTAACTGTCGGGACATGCAAAAGTAAAGTCCACAGTCTTACAGCTTTGAGGTGCGCAAAATGCTGCTAGAGTCAGCAGTGGATGTGTGCAGAGGTCTGCAGGACTACCCTGATAATTTAAGTCCTGGCTGTCTAACAGCACCTGGAAGAAAATAATTTCTCGCTGGCCAAGGTATGCAGGAGCTTGCAGGCTCACAGTGTATTTCTCCCTAACGCAGCGGCTCGGGAATGTCACTCTGGCTGATGGCAGAGCTGCAGGGAGGCTGCTGGTCCCTGATGGGCAAGACCTGCAGGTTTTGGTGCAAATTCTGACGCTCAAAAGGGAAGAGGGGAGGCAGGCGGTGCTGGTGTGCCTATGGCAATATAGATATACTGGTAATACCACCTAGTGGAGACACGAGGTCTGCCAGCGAGAGGAGGGGGTTGGCCAGCAAATTTAAACGCCAACTTGAACAGCTTCAGGACAGCTTTATCAAATAACTGTATGGCTGCTGTAGGTTTGTGTATAGGAAATATTTTACTAGTACATTTGCACTAGTTAGAGAATGTGATTTATTTCCGAGAGTGCTAGCCACTGTTATTAGGCAGGTAGAACTGTGTAGTGTAGACCAGTGTTTTGCTACATCATTCTTAGTGTTATACATTTACGTGGGGCTAAAGCATTGTATTTCTAATTAAGTATACACTCTGTGTTGCATAACTACATGATAGAGAGGCTGTTAGCACTTTTTTCTTCACTTGGGTTTTCCTGATGACTGCAGGTAGCAGAGGTGAGAATTCGTTATGTGCTATTTCTCACTGCTATTACTCCTCCGCTTCTCTGCAAACTCCATGGGAACACTGAAATTTCTGCTGGTGAAATAGAAAGAGAAATACGGAAATTCAGCTGAATAAATAAGTAAATAAGTGAACAACACCAAAGCTTTCTTTTTTTCTATAAGTCATTTGCATGTGGAAAGTTGCATGGTATTTTGTCAAGATTTATAGCAACGTTATACTGGGATGATTGGATATATTTCAGTAATTATTAGTCTGGCATGTCTTCTACTTCTGTTATAAATCACATTGATTTTAGTAGGAACAGAACTAAGACATGTTGCTCTTCTGTGATGTCTCTCTCTTGTTACAAGATAGTATCAGTGTTGTGGAGGAGCCTCAAGAGAGGGCCAATACACATGAACCAAAAAATCTCTGCCTTGAATAATTTATCACTTAACTGAAGGATATTACTTCAAATTGGATTATATTATGTTGGAGGAAGAAAATATGTTGGAGTTCTATGCTATTTTGCTTCTTGAGCAATTTTACAAGTTACCTTTCACTCAAAAAAGCTATGTGAGAAATTGTTTATTTAATAATACAATAGACATAATTTTGATATTATTTTACAAGATTTTTACGTGTTGCAGATAGCGAAGCATTTTAACATAGTTTATCCCAGCAATTATGTTATTTTTTTAAAAAATGGAAATCAAACTGCTGTAGGTATTGCAGAATCAAAAATAATACAAAAAGAGCAATGCTGATCCTTTAGTATCAATACTTAAAATACCAATGCTTATTAATTAGCCTTTTGATTTGATTACCCAGTTAAGTGAGAAAAGTTTCCATGACTTCAGATTTTGGATGTTTTTTGTATGCAAAAAACAACCTTTACTTCATTTTATTTTGCACACAGCTGGAAAAGATATAAAGTACGACCTGGTTGTCCACACCCTGAGATAGCCCAGTGGTCTAGAAGTTTGCTTTCCAAGGTGAAAGTACCCAGGATTCAGCTGGTACCTGGTGTAATTTTGCTGACTTCTGAGGAGTGACTCTAGATTTACATCTCTGTAAATGACAAGCTTAATTAAGCCTGTTGTGTTGCCTGCTTAAATTCCTAAATTCAGCTTTTTAAATTGCTTCCTAGGGTTTTAGTCAAGCTCACATAGGGTGGCATTTAAAGAAAATGCTTAGTGTGGCTTAACGCCGCTTCCTTTGAAATTAAGTGGAAGTTTTGAAAATACCATCAGCGCTGTGATTGCTGAAGCCAACATGATTAATTATGCATAAGTGCATTGGCACACCAGGTATGCATCTTAAATTTGCCTGAATGCAACATAAAACCAGGAGCCAAAGTTACTTTCTGAACAGCAAAGCCGCTATGTTGGGTAAGGAGTATTGATTAAGACACGCTGCTGAATGAGACAACGGCACGTTGCTGGAGCGGTGCTGGATGACGAGCTTGCGGTTGGCTTGTTTACTCTCTGTGGAAAGCTTATCTTCAAGGGAAAATCACACCTCTAAAGATAAAATGATATGAAATTGCAGTTTAGGATTCTGTGAGGCTATTATATATTATATAGTGTAAGGGGGATAGATGGCAGGGAACAAGAGGTGCAGCGGCAGAGCTGCGTAATCTTCCCTCCAGGTATAAGCGACTTAAATTCATCGACCAGGCAGGTCCTCTGAGGCACTCCCATTAGCGGCTTGTGCTCTGGAGGTAATTATTTTGGCTGTGATCTGAAAGGCAGCCAGTCTGCAAGGTGCCGGCCTGCTAGCGATTCACACGTTTTTATCACAGATTTCTGGAGTTTGGTTTAGCACTATTTTTATTAAGAACTGTAGAACAAACCTCAGATTCTTGAAATTAAAGGACGCTGGCAAATAGCAGTAAAACATTTGCCTATTTCTCATTTACCATTTTGAAAGGGACTCCTTTTTCCCCTAGAACTATATAACTTGTCAACCTCAGACGAAGTACGAAGAAATGAATCTGTGGTGATTTTAAATTAAAAAAAAAAAACCAAACACATTATAAAATGAAATGGTGAGTAGAAGAGGAAGGGCAATTCAGCTTTTACTGGAGCATAGATGTTGTTTGCCCTGAATCCCCGTGTCCTTGGACAGAGCAGTTGTGGCCGTGAGCAAAACGGATGGGTGGAAACGCGTGACCGTCCCTCTCCTGTGGGCAGCGCATCGCCCCGGTCTCCCCGTCCCGCTCCGGAGAGATGCTGGAGCTGGACCACGGCCACTGCCTCCTGGAGCTCACGGTGCAGGACCAAACGTGGGAGGGCAGTGCCAGGAGGCAAGGACACGGGGGAGGCAGCGCTTATCACACAACGGTTACTGTAGCAAAAATTGTGAAACTAACTGCAATGTATGATTCAGACCAAGACACAAAAATAGCCCCAAATCGCCCTTTTTGTATATAAAATCCTAAAGGAGTAGTAAACCGTGTTTTGTATGATGCCAGCTGTAGAGAGAAAAATGCAGTAAGTTGTCCTGGTGTTTTCCTTTCTCTGTATACAAAGGTATGTTTTCTCTCACAAGAACAGTCTAAATATCCCATTAATGCCTTATGTGTAATATTAGCAAAACCCCTTTCAAGATAGATTACAGTATTTTGATTCGTTACTCATCAGTATGTATAATTATCGTTTAACAATGTTATGAAGGACTGATGAAGGGAAGCAGGTGTTTAAACATGCGGTACCAGTAGTTTGACAGAGCATTTAATTCTCTTTATTTGTGCTTTTTAAAGACATCTATTCAAGGAGGGAAAACAATGAAGCACTATACAGTCATGAGTGTTTGCAAGAGAAAGAAAAAAGATGTTTAGTCAATTTTTGGAGCAAGTCTTTTTTAATTGATAAGGGTGAGGTTTTTAATGATACTATAACATTATATGAAGTTAGTGAAGGTAATGAAGTGTGTTACAGTTTTAGATAGCAAGAAATTGATATCCTCAGATGGGCTGTAGAACCCTAAAATGTTTCTGGGTATCAAGGCAATGAAAAGTACAGCTTGGTCCTGAAAAGCCAAGTATGATTTTTGAAGTCCACACACTGGAGGGTGCTGCTGCCAAGAGGTGGCTACCAGGGCCATGAGGAGGGCCAGGGTGGCCCCAAGGGTGATGACCACCCGCCCTGCCCCACGCCGAGCTTAGCTGTGTCCATTACCTCCAAGGGAGTCAGCATCCCTGCTGGAGAACACCAGGGGGAAAGA
>NW_009197910.1:24426-27186 GCF_000690835.1 Fulmarus glacialis
TTATGTGTCAGAAGTTGGGACTTCAGGACCAAACAGTACTGTGAACTTCTGCCCAACCGTCTCCTTGAATGGGAAAACTCTCATTTACCTCCAGGCAGTGCTTTCTGGGAAGAGGTTCTTGAAAACCTCCATGGCTATGAGCTAACCTTTACCAGTAGCAGTGGTCTCTCTGGCCATCGCAGTTTGTCTTCTCATAATTATTACTATTTAGCTACCAAGTTTTAATTAATATTGGTTAATAAAGCCTTTAAAAATATGTGCTTTTTTTTTTTTCTCACAATAGATTTTTCTCTAATGTCCAAAATAAGCTGAAATGAACTATTTCGCCTTCTGAAGCAGCAGTTTTTGTAGGGATGTCTAGCAGGCACTCATGTAGCCGGAGTAGGCAGTTTGAAACAGTTCTGTAATGCAGCAGTGCCAACGCTGAGCTTCCTTTGAACAGCAATGTAGCACACCTGGCTGTTTCTTCTTTGTCTGTGGCAGACGGGCTGAAGTCTTACAAGGTGATTCATACTAAACTATATTTAGGTTTTCGCTTTTTTTTGTTATGGAAGACCGGTTACAACAGTCTGAGTCAGGCTGGGTGAGTATGGCATTAATGCTGACAGCTCTTCCAGGGGAGACTTTCCTGCCCGTTGATGGAGGAGACATAGGTACCTCCAGAGAGAGGGCAGTTCAGCCATGTCTCCCAGTCCTGTTACTACTCTGGTGACTTCATATCTCTTTTTTATCTGTCTCCAACTAATATTCAGCTGGTTCTGTGGTGCTTCACTTGCTCTGTTTCCGAAGAACCATCCTCTGTGTGAAAGAAACCTGTGGTTACAAACCCAATGATTGCTCTTCTGAGAGGCAAAAGGATTTTTGCGTTAACGATTGTGCTATTGCCATCGTGACTTGCTTTAAATATGCCAAATCTATGCCCTGCCTTATGGTGAAAGTCATTATAAGTGATCCTAATGATCCCTGTCAGCCATAAAACGCACACATTAAAAATAAACATAAGATGGTGTTTCATGATTACACCTGTGTTTCTCTTTGCCTGATAATTTTGTTTTCCCTGCACGATATTCTATCATTCATTAAAATGGTGTCTTTTTAAAGTGACTTACTTTATGGACAACCTTAGTATTTCTTTTCCTCTATTTACTTTGTCTCCTAATTGCTGTTACAGTTACATGTCATTAACAGGAAGGCTAGAATTATTGCACCTGCTGGGCCAAATAAGTGGACTTTTTTCTTTCATTTCACATTGATCACCTTGTTCAAATTAGTTCTCAGCATGCTTCACAGGTATAGAAATCTTCCGCCTTGCTTGTGCTTTGCTTTCGTCAGGCAAATTTATTCATTATTTCAAGGGTAACGCTTACGGTGAACAGAATTGCAACTTTGAGCAGGTGTGACTGTATATACTGAATCAGGCCCGGGGCAGAGACAGTTCAGAGACCCTGTGTCAGCTCTTACCGTTTGTCTTGGAGACACGTCTCTCCTACCATTTAGCATGAGAGACACCTGAGCGAGGTGTTGTTCTGCTCAGCAATCACTCCCTTCCACCTTCGATGAGTTCAGTGCAAATCCCCTGGGGATGAGCCCGTGAGGCTGTAGTTTTCTTTGGGATAGGGTCTCCCCCCAGTCTGCCCCTGTGGGAAGTAAGAGGAAGTAAATATAACAGTGTAGGCTATCTGTGTTTTATAAATGTTCTCTAGCTGCTAAGGATTTTTCCTTCTTAACATGGGTGTCAAATGTTTTTATTGGGGAACTTCTTTGCTCCGCACATTCGGTTGGCTCGCTTTTCATCTCTAGCGTATATCGTGCCCAACCAAGCCTTTCAGCTACCATAAAGCACTATACAGAATTTGCATGTGGAGGTGGCTGTGTAAGTGCCAACTCCTTTAAAGGCTGTATTTGAGTTACGGAAGAGGTTTGGGGATAAATACAGGCGGTCAGCACTGATTTTGTCCAAGGGACCTACCCCCTGGCTCGCCAGGTGGCTGGTGCGTGGGGCTTGGCAGATCTGTGCTAACGTTTTGCTGAATTGCGTTCTATTTTTCATGGCAATTTGAAGACTTAAAAGAGCGTATTCCTACAGACCCCAGCGCTGGTAGCTGACCTATTACTTCACAGTAGGGTAGGTAGGGCCTTGCTGCTGCTCGGGTGCAGAGATCACCCCTGCAGCTCCTGGGGCTCGTGCCCAGGAGGTGCTCAGCAGAGGGGTGTTTTGGGGGAGCAGCTGCTGCAATTTCGAGCGTGCAAGCCAGGTCCCTGCTCTGAAGCCTCTGCCAGGGATGTCTCTCTCTCTCGGTTTATATTATAGGGAGTTTAGGAAGCTGAGCCTCCTTATTTAGGTGGCTAAATATGCACCCTGCTGCTTAATTTCCTGAAGTTTCTGTCATACAGACCCCTGCCTACATGCACGTTGTGGGGTCCCAGCAGCGACAGCGTGGCTTCCCGCTCCCTCCCTAGGGTACCCTGCTGCCTGCAGCGCCGGCGCTGCCCGTGCCCGCCACCTGCCTGCCCCTCCTGGTTAAGGGGCTTTTCCTTCCCCCCAGTATCTTCCAGCCTGTTGAAGAGGGTGAGTTCAGCTCCTTCCTTCAGATGACTTCCACTGCGTTGTACAATGAGAAGTTATCAGGGCGCAGAGCTCCTTTGACACATCGTGCCAGTGATGCAATACCCAGAAAAGCACCAGCTTTTGTGATGAAATACTACCATTTTGTCAGAGGGCTCCAACACTTAAAAGTTAACGGGGCTGGCTTCAGCAGG
>NW_009197910.1:27203-33825 GCF_000690835.1 Fulmarus glacialis
GACACTCAGCCCAAAGAGCAGATCCTGCAGCGAGGGCTCGATGTCGTTTTAATATGGCTTTTGTGTCTTCATAAAAAAATGTAACTTCTGGTGTCGGTTGCATGAGAGTTGATGTTTAACTTTTTGGCCTTTAAGAAATTATAGTTTGACATTAAGTTTAACTTTCCTGGCTAATGAAATTATCATGATGGAACAGCCCAAGTAAATAATAAATACAATAACTCTTCTTTGCCTGTTGTGTGCTTTTACTATTCATAATTTTTAGGACCATAGATATTAGATACACTTACGTAAGACTTAACGAACAGTAATTATCTTCTGGCTAAAGAAAAAACCCAAACGAATGCTAAGCTGCATTATCGCTTGGCTTCTGACATGAGCTGATAATCAGATTTTCTTGCTTAAATCCATGGTGCTTGAACAATGCTACCCACTGTCTGTCCTTCCCGATATTACCCTTAATTAGAAAGAACAGAAACACAAATCTGAATTATTTCAAAATCTGGTTTCCATGGTCAGTGGTTGGAAGGGCTTAACTTTATTACAAATAAACCTGGCTTTATTTACTAATGAAATCTGAAATGCTAGGCCTGTAATAGTAGATAGTCTAATAGTATGGTGTTTACATGCTGAAAAATCTTGTGTGGGCAAAGTATTTTGTAATAAATCGTTAAGTAATTGAATTATGATTCTTTTATCCAATTAATAAAGCAGAAAAGGAGACCCATAGGAAGTCTTATACCATAGTTTAGGGCAAGCAATGACGCATTGTTCTCTAGTCT
Source organism: Fulmarus glacialis (assembly GCF_000690835.1). Classification (NCBI taxonomy): domain Eukaryota; kingdom Metazoa; phylum Chordata; class Aves; order Procellariiformes; family Procellariidae; genus Fulmarus; species Fulmarus glacialis. The sequence continues at coordinate 27,986 of NW_009197910.1, forward strand.
CGCTCTTTGTATGTAAGACTTTTTGTTAAGATGCATTTGGCAAATGCCTGTTTCTGTCTTTCTATATATTTGAGATTTTGATTTGTCTTTTTTATTAATCATTTGTATTTACTGGCTCCTTGTTTCTGAACACTCGACACAGTAAAAACTTCTTTATTTTTTATTTTTTATTTATATAGCTGGGGAAATCATTGTATTTGATTCTTTTTATTTGTTTAGAGGATTGGAAGCCCCTTTTTCACCACTAAATACAATCTTTTAATTTGCAATGATAACTTTTATTCTCTATAAAACACCAGAAATGTTATTTTATGCTACTTGATCTCTCTTACTCCACTCTGATGTAATTGCAAATCTGCTTCCGCAGTTACTGTTGTGGTAAAACGTAACTTTAGCAACACATAACTTGAAATCTACAACAAAACCAGAAGAGTAAGAGTATATAAATAATTTATTTAGTGCATGCTTTTTGTTTCATAGCATATATATATGTAGCACTTGTTAATGTACCAGCATACATACAAACCTTATATCAATCGCTGGAGTTTTCTGCAGCGTTTTCAAGCTATCTTCCTTTTCTAGTAAAATACTGTACATCTTCAATAGATATTTTGTACATAATAAATAGTTATTTAAGAGAAAAGCCAGGAAGAAAACCGCCGTGTTCTTGGCAAGCCAACAATTGAAAAGTACAGGTGCTAGGAGTGTGCATAGGCCTAAAGTAAATAGTTATGTTGGGCTTTTTTTTTAATCAAAAGAAGGTACCTTTCATTCTGAGAAATTTATTTCTTTTAAATATTTGCAATCCACAACTGATAGCACATAACGCCACTTTTCTTTCTTCCTTGACAAAGGGAATAGCTTGTGGTAACAAGCAGATGCTTGAGTGGGCTGTGTGGCATGAGGTGTACCATCAGCCAAGAAAATCAATATTTACTGTTCTAGTATCTTTGTGGTGTAGGAGTTTGCCTTGTTTAAAAAGAGGATTGTGTATAATATATAAGGCCTTGCTTTTAGTTAATCAAAAGAAGGGTATTATTGAAAAGGGCATGTTCTCTACAATGAGCCACACTTAACCCTCCATGTCCTATAGCCCTGGTCTGTTCATTTATTATGCAAAAAAAAATCAAACCAAAATCAGCTGAATGGTTAGATCCGAGAGGTGCTTGCAGTCATTCTCTGCCTTAAAAGTATTTGTTGCAACATAATAATTATGCTTAATAACAACAGTAAAAATGGTACTTGTTCACTAGCAGGGAAGGTGAGTCCCCAGCCGCCAGCGGAAACCCCTGGACTCATCACGGTTTGCGAGAGCACAGTTCTCCTGGCGGGGATTGCAGCAAGGGCCAGCGGAGGATGCATCAAACCCGCCGTACAGAGAAGTGCTGAAATACAGGTCCATGCACTGCGTGGGGAAATAAACTTTTGCCCTCAAGGAAACATTTGTAATGAATGATGCAATTAAGAAATCTCAGAAACAGTTTCCCAGTAATAATGGTTTACTTTTTGAGGATACATCTTACTGGAAAGACTCAGATCTCTGTTTTGCATTGGTTCTCTCCCCCCCACCTTTTCACTCTGCATTATGAAAAGAGAGTTTAATCCGTTGTGATAAATTCTCATGCTACCTTTTCCTGCACTGAGTCTTTCATCCGTAATTTTTAAATTCATAGTGGGGGAGTATAAACAAGGAAAATAGATGCTAGAGATGGCAATAGGGAAGCTATGAAGTTTGCGGGCCAATTTGGTGAAACAGAAAGGTATTTGCTCATAGAATGGAAATTATTGTTCACTTCACTGTTCAGCTTTGCTCTTCTCTCTCTTCTTCCATGGTTTATTAGGCAGATGCTGTTTATGATGCCATGCTTTAACTTCTGTTTCAGTTATACAGGAGCATAAACCTCTACTTTGTAAAAGTAGATCTTGATCCTGTGGATGGCTCTCAAATGTGTCAGAAATTATGAGTGCTGTCTATAGTTTAATAAAAAAATGGAGTGGCGGAGAGTAGTAGGAGTTCCTAAGTCAACCCTCCGGCTGCTTTTCACTGCACTTACTTTTCTCTTGTCGTCTTTGCCAGGATTGCAGGATTTGGGAATCCAGAGGGGAAGAGGGAGTCTGTACGCAACTAAAGGGTGGAAATGTTTTTGAACATGTTATGCATGGAGAACGAGAGCCTGCGGAGAAGGGTGCTAAAGGAGCGTGTTCACTCTCCCAGGAGCTTGGGAGCTGCGTTACCCGAAGTCCTGAGCCCGCCTCAAAGACCAGGGCTTGGCTTTGGGGACTGGTGGAGGGATGTCTCCTGGTGAGCTCCTTCCTCCTACTCACTCCCTGTGAGCCTCACCCCCTGATGCTGCCAAAACCTCCACCCTTGGCTTTTCATGGGGTATGCTGGCTTATCCAGGAGATTGGGGTTAAGTGCTCAGGGTGAATACTTTAGAGCTGCTGTGTGTAATATAGGCAAGAAATGCACTTCAGTCATCGATGTCTGTCGACAGCTGGTGGGTTGAGCAGCACGGAGGGATGTGAGGGGAGGTGGAGGGCCAGGCTGGCGTGCGCGGGGGACTGGCCGAGGTCACGAATGCCCACCTGCACCCCAAAGCTGCGGGGGAAGGACTCATTGAGAGCTGTGGCAGACAGCTGACATGCCAAGTTAAATGCACAGTTACGGTACATCTGATAAATATTAATTCTGCATAAAACAAAACAGATTCTCCAGTAGTCATCACGCTGTGATATTTAATCAGTCTCTGTGTAGCTCCTGGGAGTCTGCAGGGCTTATCTTGCCCAGCTTCTGCTGCTTAACCTGAAAAAACCCACCTTAAAAAATGAAAATGAAGTTACTTGTTTGAAAATGAATGTGAGAAAACCAGAAGTGAAGATGAATGGAGAAACCTGTCTAAATTTCAAACTGTATCAAAGCGATATATATATTTCTTTCTTCATTTTATACTCTTCATCTTCATATACCTGGAATTTTAAAAAGACAGATTATGCTAAAAAATACTTCCTACACCTCCTCGTCAGTGCTATGGTGTCTCATGCAACATGCACAGAGATATGTTGAATCTCACTCATGTTTCACTTTACACAGTGCTCACAGAGGAAGAGCCTTCACTGCCTGGCCCCAGACTTGCGGCACCTTTGAGGATGTTGTGTGGTTCTGGGCTCAGCACCAAGCTCCACGGCCTTCCAGCTAAACAGGGGAGTCAAACCTGGGGGGGTTCCCCTTCTCAGAAGAATACATGTGAAAATCCAGGTAATAAATTTGTGTTTTAAATCAAGGGAGCCATAGGATGTTGGAGTTGTCAGCGTTATAATTGAGGAACTTTGCTGTTTGACTGTTTCTAAGAAGAAAATAAAATATCAAAGAGAAGTTCAGATGCATGCTGGTAGAGTGGGTGCACAAACACATATAGTATGCAAAACCATTCAGTGTTTAGTGTCTAACAGGACGCAAAGTGGAGAAGAGTTATTTGCTATAACTACACTTGTACAATACAATTATTCTTGCATTGCATATGGTAGCATCATCTTGTGACATAGAGATACAGTAGAATCAGACGACATGCCCTTTTTATGGTCAATTTTTAATTTTCAACAATTGTAAATGGATAAGAAATATCATATGGCAATGAATTCCTCTTTCTTGCTTATTATTAGCAGCATAAACGCATCATGAGTTGCTAATTGCATTACTTTCTTGCTGCCCTTGTCTTTTTCAACAATGATGGTTGTAATTTGCCTGAACATACCAGTACATTTTTTCGTGCTAAGAAGAACTAATTATCTGGCTTAGTCTTCCTCATAGTCCAGAACAGGTCACCTGGTGGATGGCAGTAGCATTGGAGCAGAGCAGTCCAATCTCTGTTTAAAGAGTTCTCAAGAGTGAGGCTGCTGCTGTATTTTCCCCAGGCTAACTGTCCCAACAGCTACGTCATCCTCAGCACTTTATAATTTCCTACATCCACCTTCCCACTTTTCGATAATACTGTGCATTTGTTGATCTCTTCAAGATAGTAATCTTCAAGATAATTTTTGCAGGTAGGAATTTTGGCCTTTCTTCCTGCCATGTTGCAGTCCATAGGTGAGAAAGCTTTCAATGTGGTTTCTCTTTTCTGTGTTTCTGTATGACTCTGACACAAAATTCCACTTTTTTCAAGATGGGCTGGAAGTGCACCAGAAACATGTCATACTGATTTCCATGAATATCATATTCTATGTCTTGGAAAGAGCCATGATGACACCTCGACATGGAGAACCTGCTTAGGAATATTGCCTTGAGTTGTTAGGACTCAGCAGGAGGGACTGTGTAACCTTTTAGCTTACCCTGAAAAGCAGAAGGTCCAGTTTGCTCCTTCCCAGTAGTCTAGGGTCACATGTTTGCTCAGTGGGGAGCAAGACATTTTCTGTAGAGTCTCCAGCTTCAAAGGAGAATTGGTGTAAGGCCAAATGCCAAGTGTTTTGGAAATTTCTCCCAATAGACCAAGGGCTACAGTTTATCTCAAGTTATTGCTAAGGGAGGGCAGAGAGAGGTGTTTGGAAAGATATGCTGAGAATAGGGGTGGAATTTCTCTGGATTTTTATGTCTTCTAGACTTAGAGATGTGAGAATTTTCTGAAATGTATTTTGAAAGTGACAGAGCAAGAGTGATCTAGGCGTATGATTTCCAGCAATATATGGGGCAAAATCAAAGTGTGTTCTTTGTGTTAGGTTGCAAGATTTTTTGGCATTAATTCATAATGTATTTCAGTGTTCTCAGACTGCATCTGCGTATAGATTGCAAGTGGAATGTCTGACATAAAAACTGTTATAAACAGATAAGAAAAATAGTCGATTTGTGGGCATCAAAAAGAATATTGGGAAAATAGACAAGTTGGAGCATTCTGAATGTTTTTCAAATTTTTACATGAACTAACTTCACCCTATGTGACTGTGTAAATAAGTTGTAGTTCCTAGAATAAGAGGGAAAATAGTTTACTGATATATTGATTATCAGATATTGCTGTTGCAATTTTTAATCTTTATTCATTATTATAAAGTATGGACATCCTACTCTTAAAGTTGCATGCTATTATCAGTGATTGAAGACAACAAGGACACATCGCCAAGTTTTAACTATTTAGGTTTAATTTTTCTGTATTCACTGTCAGCCTCAGGGAGAGTCTTTTCTTTTTAACAGTTTAAGCTGCAACACTTGTGCTGCTTCTGAGAACAGTGTCAAGGAAAAAACCATTACTTTGCTAATGTGGAAAGTTTTAGACAGTTTCCTTGAGAAACAGCGGTGCTCCCTGGAAGCAGGGACTAGATCTCAAGCAGGATTTATGCCTCTACCCAGGACTTGCCTTTTGCCAGAGCCCTGAACTTTGCCAAGTGTATAATTTAAAGGAAAAAAAAAGAAAAAAGAAAAAAAAAAGTCTGTACTTAGAGAACGATTAGGCAGCTAAACTCTTCGAAAAGTCCACAGACCCTGGGAGCTCCCTCCTTTCCTGTGCTGTGCCCTTCCGTCCCTCTGAGCCTCCCTCTCTGGGGCTGCCTGCCTGGGCAGAGCTGTGCTATTGCCAGCGTGGCAGCCCTGGGACCGGGAATGTGTTCAGGTAGTCTCTTATCACAGCTGTGATGCTCAGAGGAGACTGAAGATGCTGCACAACCACAGAGGCAACATAGGAAGTTACAGAGCTTCAGATCAGTTGCTGCTCCTCTCCACCAGCTGAGACCTGGTCACTCCCTGTCTGAGCTGCCTTCTTCCCTTTCACCACAAATCACCCAAAGGCACAGCATTTTTTGTAATCATGTGTGCCTGACATTTTGTCGTGCTGGAGTTTGAGTAGCCACAATGCCTG
>NW_009197911.1:0-3791 GCF_000690835.1 Fulmarus glacialis
GGGGTGACGCAGGCGTGCGCATCGGCATCGGGTGCCCTGCGACTGCAGGAGATTGCTGCTTGGCCATCTGTGGAGGAGCCCAATTTTGGGAGCATGGAGCCTCTGCAGACCCGGCTCCTCTGGGAGGCAAGAAGTCGGGGTGCTGCGCTCCCCTGCCCGCTCCCGCGGGGTGAGGGGCTGCGGGACAGGCGCGACAGCCGACCTCAGGGAGGCTGCGGTGGGAAGCACAGAAGGGCCAGCCCTGCGTCGGGGGGCTGTGGGGGACGTTTCCCAGACATTTCGATCTCGGGGAAGACACCTGGAAGTGGGGAGGTGTGTTTTAGCCCAGACTGGTTTTCCAGGCCGGATTACCCCTTGCTGGCACAGGACAGTGTCAGCCCTGCGCAGCCGGGGAGGCAGGACCGCCTTTCCAGCAGCAACGCCGGGCTAAAGGCAGTCAGTCTGCAGCCTGTCCCCATCCAGTCTGTCCGTCCAACTTTCCTCTTTGCACCACGATTGCACGCTCACGCGCAGGGTTGCAGGTACCTGCATTAGCCCAGCTCTGCACCAGCTTTGGTGCATGAGCTTTGGAACATCTCGGTCGGCTCCGGCACTGCCAGAGAGCACCCCAGGAGACGGCAAAGCCGCACAAGTCCATGCCCAGCACAGTGCCTGGGGCTGTGGGCAGGTTTCTCCTCCATTCCCTGCCCTCAGCAGAGGAATTGTCCCTGGGCTGGGGCTGGGAGGGCAGGTTGCCTGGGAGCTTCAATGTCAGCTCGAGGTGGTTGAGCTTCAACGCCTTGAATAGTGTTTGTTTTCCTTTTCCTCTGGGGTGGTTTGACAGAAGAGGGTTAAAAATGGGGCCAGCATGTACAGGCACCCCAGTAGGGTTTGGGCAAAAATGCCATCACTGGCCTGAGTTTAGATCCCAAACACGGGAGGTCCAAAGCGAGGTCCCAGCTGCTTTGCTCCCTGGGGCCAGGAGGTGCCCATGGAGCAGAGCCATCGTCCCGGGGAGCCACAGGCACAGCTCACCAGCTCCATGCTGTCCTTCTTCCAGGGCACACAGTGGTTCCCGGAGAGGTGTGGGAAGATTCACGCGCCGTGCCCCTCCATTCCCACAAGGAGCCATCTCCAGGCACCTGCCACCATGTCCAAGGATGACATGGGCTGCAAGCTGACCTCGGTCTACAAGCACAAGGAGAGGAAGCCGAAAAAGCCTCACTACATCCCGAGGCCATGGGGCAAGCCGTACAACTACAAATGTTTCCAGTGCCCCTTCACCTGCATGGAGAAGTCCCACCTCTACAACCACATGAAGTACAGCCTGTGCAAGAACTCCCTCTCCCTCCTCATAGAGTCCGACTGGCCCTACAAGAAGGGTAATCTGCTCCCCCCGGAGCTGCGGCTCCTGCACGCAACGGAGACCTCCCGCCTGCACGGGCGGCGGGACGAGCCGGAGACCTGCGACTCCTCGGCCACGTCGGGAGGGTCGGTTAGGACCAAGCAGGCCTCCGGCAGGGATGGCCATGAGGACAAGCCGATGTCAGGGGTGGAGATCCTGCCTGCTGAAGGGGCTGCTGAAGAAGGTGGCCCATTCCAAGAGGAGGAGGAGGATGTTGCTGGCCTGTTGAGGGAGATGGATGCCGGGGAGAAGAAAGAGAAAAACGAAGAAGCAGGTTGCCAGGGTGACCCAGCTGAACCAGAAGTGAACACTTTGGTCTTCGGTTTCAAGAACAGGAGAGACAAGCCTTGCAAGGAGGCGGAGCCCGACTTCATCATCACGGATGTCTTCTCCCTCAAGAACCATGTCATGAAAAGCAGGGAAATGGCCTCCCCAGACCTAGATGCTAAGCCAAAGCATTGCAAACTGCCAAAGAAATGCCTGGCCAGCAGCGGGATCCTCATGGAGCAGTGGAAGCTGGTGGCAAATGGGCAAAGGAGGAACACACCTGAGGTCTCCCCACCTTGTACCGACAGCAACATCATCCCGTGCTACCCCCCTCCAGCCTACAGTGACTACCATGAACCTCAGGGCCTCAACCTCTCACTGCTGGGTATTAACTACCCATTAAACCCCAGCCTCTTCTCCTACCTGAGCCCCACCATGGCCAACAGTGCTACGACACACCCGCACTTGGCTCAGCTGCCCTTCCTGGCCTCTACGGCCCAGCTGATGCACCCACAGGCCTCCCACTTCCAGCCTCTGCAGAGCCCCGAGCGCTCAGCCTTCCTTCCCCGCTTCTACTACCCCTTGCTCTTCGAGCACACCTTCGGCTCCACTGAAAGCAAGATGTCCTCCAGCAAGCCAGAAGCCCAGCAGCTCGTGGGCTCTGTCATGCCCACGCCACCCCAAGCCAAACCTCCCAGTGAGCCAACCAAACCAGGGCTGCTGAAGGTACCAGTTCTGAAGACAGGTTTTCCTTGGTCCAAAGGTGTCACAGATGAGCCAGCCTCCGAGCTCAGCCACCCTGCCATGCTGAGGCAGGAAGAAGAGGAGAAATGGCTGTCCCAAGAGAAGGAGAGCAACCCAGCTTTGGGCCTCAACAACCTACGCAAAAAGCCAGTCACTGACATCTATCAAAACATGGTGGGGATGAAGGATGGCGCTTTTGCCCCCAGCAGCGTCCGGAAGACAGAGTTACCGGTGGTGACCTGTCTGGAGACCAGCAGCCCTCCAGGCAACTCCCTGAAGAGGAAGTTCACTGCCAATGGGCTGGATTTGATAGGACCCGAAAGGCTGATGCCTGGAAAACTCAGCTATCAGAGCAGGTAAGGTGCCTGTGATGTCTCTGCCTCCTCCTCAGATCTGGTTGGCCCTAAACATCATCTTCATACCCCGTCGTATTACTGGTCCCCCCACTTGCCTCTAAACCGTGAGATGAGTCTCCAAGGGTTGAGCACCAGGTATGGACCTGGTATGGACCAGGCTGGTGGTCCATACCAATGACCACTCAGAGCAGGGCTTTCTGCCCTCCAGGAACAAAGGACCCGAATAGCCTTCAGGTGCGTCCAAGCACCTGGGCTATGTCACCACTTGCTGTCCCTCACTTTCCCCTGTTTTATACAGAGCCAGAAGTGATGTGGTGTCTGTGCGGTGCGGACCCGCGCTCCTCAGGCACCAGAAGAATCTCCTCTTGGGTCCCCAGCTATCCCAGGGTTGCTGGAACAATCATTGCCTATTTTTAAACATACACATTTGCATTCCTTTGATTTGCCTTCTGGTTTCAAAGCCCAGAGGGAGGGTCACATTTCCAAACATTTCCTTTTACCTGGGGCTAGAAATGTGCACAGCTCCTTTTAACAAAATTTCAGTTCCTCCCCTGGTTGTGCAAGTCCAGCTGTGGCTCCAAGAAAAATGTCACTCTAAACCCCACCACTTTTGGTACGCAGAGGAGCTTTCTCTGGAGAAGCTCTCCATGGTTTTCTATCTCCACCTGCCTCTTCCCTGCTCTCAGGCTGGCTGGAGAGTTCCCCTACAACTGGGCCTTCAGGACTATGGGATGGTCATTTCCATCAACGTTCTCCAGTGCTCCGAGAAGAAGGAGAATCCAGGATTGGCTAGCTGAGGTGGGATCACTTATCCCAGACTGGTCTCTCCCTTTGTTGGTGGGTGTCACGAAATAGCCTGTGTCAGGGTCCATCCACCTCCTGGGAGAATGATGCCAGGAGTAGGTCCAGCCAGGGCTCTACATGCTCAGATCAAAGCCCTTCCTGGAAGGGCCTCACGCTGGCAGCAGACAGTGGAGGAACCCTGGCTGAATCTGCCAATGCTGGCCCTGGACATATGCCCAAGGATTTTCCTATCTCTT
>NW_009197911.1:3803-6878 GCF_000690835.1 Fulmarus glacialis
TTCTTCTCTGCAGTGGTTCAAGGGCCAACCCTGGCCACATCCCCAAGGCCCTGGACCACTGGCACACAGAGGTCCTCGCAGGCCAGCCTGAGGAACAGGAGAGGGGCAATGACACTGAAGTTCTTCCTTCTGTGGGTGCTGGCCTGGACCATGGCCTCTGCAAGCAGAGCAGACCCCAAGAGACTTCTGCCACCACGACAGACTCTGAGGCCACAACCGTGCTTATCGAGGACCTGTCCAAAACCCTAGAGGAGTACCAAGAGGTGGAGAAGAAACTGTCTGACCTGGCAAAGGAGGACACCCCTGGGCAAAAAGAGCTGAGGGACCAGCTGGTCAAAATCCGAAGGGAGCTCTACCACATCCACCAGGCACTGGAGAAAGCCATCAAACCCCACGAGGGGCCTCTGGACCTCTCGGTCAAGAGATCCTCTGAAGGTCTGGAGAAGGTCCAGCAGGCCAAGAAGGAGCCCTGCAACATGAGCCTGGGAAGTGAGAAGCTCCACGGCAAAGACCAAGGGGCCCTCAACAAGTGTACGGCCACCGGGGAGGCTGGAGATGGGGAGGGGCTGCCAAACTGCCTCCTCGAGGCCGAGAACAAAACCATCGACCTGCTGATCAAGATGAGCCGCTCCGAAAGCCTCCGGACATCCTCCTCCGAGGCCCACCTGGGTGCTGTAATCAAGGCTGAGGTCCTGCCGCTCACAATGCCCCTGGAGCTCCGGCACGTGATGGAGCCCTACTACAGCCGTACCACCAAGTGTGAGGCAGACTCCAGCGTCCTGCTCTGCTCCGATGGCAGATCCAGCACCACCCAGGGCCCTCAGCTCCCGGTCACCACCGAGGATGGGCCCCTGGGCTGCCGGGCCATGCAGCGCTCCCTGTCCTGCAGCCTTCCCAGCGAGACAGACGCAGTGCGTGTCCACAGCCCTCTGCATGCCGACCCCTAAGTCCACCTCGCTCGAAAGCTCCTGAATCTCACTGACCACCTCATGCTTCACCTTCCTAGTGTCCCACCTCTCCGCTCCCCCTCTTCCCCATGGATGAAAGCTTAACCACGGCCTGGCTGGGGCCACGATGTGTGGGGTCCCAGCCGGCTCCCCCAGCTGACTCCACGAGGTGTAAAAAACCAGTCCCTGTCCTACCCCAGTAGGTGCTCCTACCCCAGGACGGTGCTCCTGGGCTCTGCATGCTCCACAGCCTCAGCTCCCTGGTCCTGGAGCTCCCTTCGAAAGGGAAGTCACTAGCAGGAAAAAAAAGAAAACTGCTAAAAGCACCCAGCTTTCAGCAGAAGGCTCATCCAGCACTCTCATCAGAGACACTCAGGGACTTCTGCAACCCAGCTCCCATGATCTGTGGACATGGGAGGGATCACAGACAGGGTATCTGCAAGGCCAAGCCTCGGTCCAGCCATGGTTGTGCTCAAAGAGACTGTGGCTGTCACCTTGTACAGAGCAAAGACACGGTGGCTTCACCCCATGGTGGCTTGAGGGTCACAGCAGGGAATCGGATGCCCAGCTGGACTGACCCAGAGGCCGAGTACTTTCCGCACTGTGGAGACAAGAACATCCTCCCAGCCACAATGACAAGATGACACAGAAGCCATCTTGCCACAGCTCCAGACCTGAGTCCTGAGCTCTCCTGCCAAGGGCACTTGTCACACGTGGGGACTGCTGGGCTGTGGGGACTTGTTCCTGCCCACCAGTCCTCCAGTGTCTGGCTCTTTCTTTTGCCTTTACACAGAAAGGACGCTCCCCCCCTCTGCCCCGATGGCCTCTGCCCACGCAGACATGATGCACGTTCCTCACGAAGGCCCCGATCCTGCAGAGTCCAGCTCCCACGAGCTCCTGCCCACTAGTCCTAATCCCCCAAATGATGACACATGGGACAGCAAAATAGGTGAGACGATGCTGCCACAAACCCCACTGCTCAAGGGGCAAAGACCCTAAAAACAACTGTGAAGGGACAAACTTGGCCTGTCCAAAGCTGGAACGATGCTGAGCAGCCCCCCCTCAGCCAGAGCACCGGAGAGCCAACCACCCGGCAGGTGCCTGCTGCTTGCGGGCTGAGCGCTGGCCTCCCCGAAAGGCCACCTTCTCCCCACGCTCGCTGGGGGCTCTCGCCTCTGTTGGGCAGGCTGTACCCACCGCAGGGCGGTCACACCTCCCTGTCCCCTGCCACCCTGCTGAGCGGCATCTGCTCTGGCTCAGGATGTCCCCATGCTTGGGCCGGGATTTCTTGGACTCCCTCCCACTGTGGCAGGTATAATGTGCTTTCCTCAGCTTGGAAAAGCCAGGCACCCTTTCCTCTCCCATCCACACTCCTCTCCCATCCACCCAAAAAGCAGAGGAGATGGTGGGGTCTCCTGTTGGCACCCAGGGCCTTCACCGACTTGACCTGGTGGCTTGTTCTTTGCAAGGAGAAGAGCCAGGATGGGGGGCAGGAGGGCAGGACAATGCAGACAGCAAGCAGAGCCACAGATAAGGGACCTACACAGCACAGCAAGGGAGCTTTAGATGCTGGCTCTTCTCTGGGCACAAAGTGGACAATCCTACTGTGGGTGGCTGAAGAAGGCAAGCCTGATCGTGGGACCTGGGACTCCCAAGTACTTTGATGGACCCAGACAACACGAAGAGTTGACTCTTCTCACCTGATTGCTCTCTGGACAAAGCTTCCACCTCTTCAAAGGGGTTTATTTCTCACTCAAGGACTTTGCTTAGGGCACACAGGCCTATGGAGTTATTGGTCTCTTCTCTCTGGAGAAAAGTGTGGGGCGGGGGGACATTCAAAAGGAGAGATGCTCAGCTCAGCACCGTGGCCCTTTTGAGCCAGCTCCAGATCTTCCTGATGGGCCACGTCCTGCTGCTTCCCAGCATGGCCCTGGCCCCACAAGGCCCAAGTGAAGGTCATGAGACCCCACCAGAACAGACCCCAGAGCTTGGGTGCAGGATCCTCGATCCCAGAGCCCAGGGGAGGTGGTGTTGGGCCTTTCTTTCTGGGTTTGAATAGCGCTGTCATCTTTGGATGCTGTAACACCGTCAGCACAGCAGCCCCCTCCATACCAAGCACCTCGCTCAC
>NW_009197912.1:0-13378 GCF_000690835.1 Fulmarus glacialis
TCAGGGCTCGCATGAGCCCTCAGCTCCTGAGGATGCACCCCGGGATAACCCCCCTCTCCCCAGCTGGCCAGGGTATTTCAGGTATTTATGGAGCTATAGAAAGGGAAGTCTGCCTGACCCTTCAGTGCATCCTTCTGCCTAAAAGTTGCCTCTGGATATTTTTCACAGTTCAGTTCCTCACAGCCGTAGACCACAAGGTAGCTTTTTTTGCCAATCCTTTGCTTAGCACTTAGCAGTGCTGCTCCAGAAGACCAGCAGGAGAGACCACGGCCCAGCAATAGCCGGTGCCCTCCGGTGTGCTGGAAAACTGCCTCGAAAACAACCAGGAACCTGCGGTGGGTGAAATCATCCTACAAGCAGGTGTGCAACTCACTGAAACACTGTCCCAAAAAGTTAGCCACTGTGTTTGCTGCAAACAGGGTTCTGCCCCAGGCCCCACGCGGTTCAACAGCTTGCCTGACCGCAGGAGTAGAGATAATAGGGTCCACAACATCAGGGATATTGCAGGGAAATCAGGATAACATTCATGTGCACCACTGAGCTGGGAGGAGTTGCAGCCATGGGGTCTGCGTGGAGGGGAAGGCAGCAGCAGATTTCAAAACAATCTAGATAAATTGGAGAATTGGTCTCAAATCAGCAGGATGGAAATCACACAAGAGCGAGTGCAAAATACCACAGCGAGGTGTTGGAACTCAAGTGCAAAATGGGGACTAATTGGATAAAGAGCACCGCTGCAGGAAAGGCTCCCGGGATCGCAGACAAAAACTTAGTCAACGCTGTCATGCTGTTTCAAAACAGGCAAGTCTCTTGATGGGATCCATTAATGAGAGATTCATAGGCCAGGCATGGGAGAAAATGACTGTGCTGCAGTTGGCCCTGGGGACGCCTCAGCTGGGGACGCCAGGCACAGCACTCTCCAAACTGGGTAAACAAACTGGGGAGCACTCCAAGGTGCAGGAGCAAGCATGATAAAAGCTTTAGAGAACATAATCTATGAGGGCAGATTGAAAGAATTGGGATTGTTTAGTCTGGAGAAGAGAAAACTAAGAGGGAACATAACAGCCTTTCAATACATAAGGGCTTGTCCTGAAGACTACAGAGTCCAAGGGAGGAGCACGAGGAGAACTGGGGTTGGTTTGCAGCAAAGATTTAGGCCAACAGAGCAGTAATAGGGAGGCTTTGGAGCTGATGAGGGATACTGCAGACTCTCTTTCACGGGTGCAATTTAAGTGGAGCCCGAGAAACGCCTGTCAGGGATGGCTCAGGTATAACAAATCTTGCTTCAGAAGATGAGGGCATCTACGAGACCATAACCAAGCACTCAGTGCTGTACTCCTTCCCTGACCTGCTCTCCAAGTGAGTCTGAAGCTTTACTTACAGCCCCGCTCTGACTTCCAGCAAGGCAAGGGAATGGGGTTACCCCGAGGAGAAAGTTTTCCATAAAGTGATCATCCATCACCCTTGCCTCCCCACTCTAACTCATCACTTCCCCAGGCCCCTCTGCACACCCCAAATTCTCAATGGGTTTCCAAAGTTCATTTGTGCTCTATTATTTATTTATGTGCAGTTGACTTGTGAGACCCCAGCAGAGAGATCCAGGAGGTCTCAAATTGCCATGCATGTACCAAATAACAATACCCATCCCAAAGACCTTACTGTCTAAATAGACGGGGCAGAGGAAAATTACTTCCCACTAGAGATGTGGGGACTACAGAGGGCGTATCAGGAGAAGCTGAGAGAAAGGGACCTGTTCAGCCTGGAGCAGAGAAGGCTAAGGGGGAATCTACTTGCAGTCTTCAGTTATCTAAAGGAGGTTAATGAGAAGACAGAGCCAGACTGTACCTGGAGGAGGCCAGTGAGAGGACAAGAAACAATGGGCACAGGTTGCAACAAGAGAAATGCTCATTCAAGCTAAAGAAAAAAATCTTGTCCGGGAGGATGTTTCAGCACTGGAACAGGTTTCACAGAGAGCTTGTGAAATCCCCATCCTTGGAGATTTTCAAAACTCAGTTGGACAGAGGCCTGTACAACATGATCTAACTTTGAAAATAGCCTTCATCCGAGTGGGGGCCAAGGTTGGAGCCCTCCCAAGGTCCTGTCCCACTTGAGGTGTTCAGTGACAGGTATACTGTGAATACCACAGAAGCCACCTATGCAACTGAACCCTGCCACGGATGCTTCATACAGTATCCTCTCTGCCACACTGGACTCTCTTCATACAGGCATTTCTGTCCCTTTGTCCCATGAGCCTTTCTTTGGTCTTTATGTTCTGCAAAGCTGGATCCCCACTGTTTGCATCAGGCCTCAACCCATTGTAAAGCACTATGTAATAACAACATTTCTTGATCATGATTCATAACAATAGCTACCACCCAAGTTCTTGGCTCGCTGCGTAGTCCAATATCTAACGGCGTTCAGTTCAACCCAATATTATCTGCATCCCCGCCCCCTCCGACTCCAGCTTCAGAGCCTGGCCAGCGTTGAGCCCATGCTGTTCCTGTTCACAAATCCTAAGCACCCTGACTGCTGCTTGGAATGAAGAGGGAGCACTTGGAGATGAACTTTTAGCAGTGCAAGCTCTAGGGAAGGCTGAAGTCCTTACTTGTCTGTCACTGATTTATTGATGCCTCCCTAATTGTGGAATGCCAACCATACATGGAGATCTGCAGAAAGAAAGGACTTGGCTTGAAGGAAAGAGAGGTCATTGCAGGCAAATCAGACACAGGCACCAAGAAATGTTTTTGTTTTGTTTTGTTTTGTTTTTTTCTTTGCTGCTGCAGTGAATGTAATAAATGTGTGTCTGCTGAGCTGTTTCTACTGACAGAGTTTTCCCTTGTTCCAGATTTGGCCTTAACTCTTCTTAGTAACCCTGATTAGCAGTGATCTGCCCAGCAAGGGTATGTGTGCATATGTATGAGAGGGAGAGACAGTGCTCATTTCCAAAGCAGACTTTTTGTTCATCCTCTGCCAGCCATTTTTTGGACGGAGGTATTTTTTTCCTTCATTCTTTTGGGTCATAATGTAAGCATGAGTTTGAAAATGATCTGTAGAAGTAATATTTAATAAGATTACTGACATAGTAATACACCAAGAAGAAAAAAAAAAGAGCAAAAATAACAGACCTTTTCTCTAGACCTTCTTCTTTACAAATGTGGGTACTTTTTTATTAAAAGTTAATCTATAGCAAACACTAGAGAAGAACATTTGTTCATTTCGGAGAGGGTAATCTGCAATAGTTCCTCACGTACCACTCTAACACACATCTTTCGTGCCCTCTTCTTCACTTCCCTCTCTTGAGATGGAGCAGAGCTCTGGGTTAGCAGCCGGCATCTGTCGCCGATTATGGCGGCTTACGATTTTACCTCTGAGGAGCAGAGGGGGAGCAGATTGGGGTCCCTGTATGTAGCTGCACACATCTCTTCTCTGGCACTTCACTCCACAGGTCTTCATCCCTCCCTTCTAGATTTGCTCTTCCAGACCCTCCTCAAATCAGCCCTCTCCCCTATTAGCCCTCTTCATACACCATGCTTGTGAGACGGATCCTGTTGTTTCACCCTCGTACCAGAGCTAAAGACAGCACACCAGAGAAAATGTGCAGTCTACTTTATACTTTGGATTAATCATACTAATTGAGCATTTTGAATCTAGCCTGCTGTGGCATGGCCGAATGCAGCATCCAAATTAGGCTCTACAGCAGACAAGCTGTCGTTAGATTGAGGTTTCCGAGTCACGCTATTGAAGCGACACTCGTGGTGAAGCATTTTATTAATAACTTTGTTGCAGAACTTTATCCCGACAAACAGTCTAAAAATGGTACTATTCATAATTGCACTTACATCTTGTAGCACAGGGTTATTTTGTCATTTTTTTATGTCAAGTGGCTTTTTTTTTTTGCTATTTCAAGCCTTCTTCACTGTAACCTGAAGGCTTGCTCCTGACCTGCTTTGGTTGCTGTAATATAGCTCTGTTTATTGAAGGAGGTTTTTCCCCAGTGCGCAGACCTGAGGGTTCAAGCCTCGGTTCTAGTTCGGGTATAGGGCAAGTTGGCTGACAGAAGTCAGATAAGGTGGAAAGAGCAGGTCACGGACATGGCTGACCAACTCCGAGACTCTACACAACTTAAGACACATTGGTTTGAGTACGGCTGGTGCTGGGGAGGCTCTGAGGAGGGAATAGCCTCTTGCAGCGCGGGAGTGAGGAGCAGCAGCGGCAGGCTGTGTGTGGCAAAGTCTGTGCAGCACCTTCCTGCACTAAACTTGGACCCAGTCTCTGGAAAACTCTCACATTCCCCTGGCAACGGATTCACTTTCCAAAACAAAATTAACTAAAACAGAATCATTTCCTATGAATGAAGTCGGGATGAAACATAAAACACAGGCGGGGAAATATATATATGTGACATACTTGGACTGGCAGAGAGAATGATTTCATCTAGCATCCAGCTGACTTTACTAGTAAAGAGAGTCAGCAGCCCCTGAGGAGAAAGCCATTAACACACAAACACATTTTATGCTGGCCAAGGTGAGAAAGGAAGGGCTGTAGGTACTGAGGTGACAGCTACTTTAGGATCAAAGGAGAAGGCTGAGAGGAAACTATAAAACTAACTTCAGATCTGGATGTGGGAGGCTGTGTGAACAGAGGGGAAAACTTAATTAAATGTGGCAAACAATGACTATTTTTTCTGAGGAAGGAGCAGCAATGATTTCACTTCCAAGATACTACACCTGAGCAAACATTATCCAAAGATGGCTTGAATTAGGACTTTGCTGCCAGTATGGTAATGCCGATCTAACCTTGACTTCAAAGGCTAAGAAAAGTAATTGGAGTGGGGGAGCTCTAGTTTGCCAGTGGTGCTCAGTATCCCTTCCTTCTTCTGCAGAGTAGCTGGAATGGATAGTTACTGGGCATTGCTGAAGATGTGGCCATCTCATTCATGCCAATCATTTCAGACAAGACCAAAAAAAAGAAAGAAATAAGGTGGCAACAGTGCTGAGGTGGGTGGCCCAGAACATCTGCCAGGTGAAATGTTATAGCTAATATAGCTCAGGGAGAAAAAACGAGCATCAACAGCATAGGGTGGCCTACAGGTCACCAGATGTAGGCCTCATCATCATGACAAGTCTCCTGAAACCATCAAGCCAGGAAGCAACTAGCGGATTTCAACCACAGCCCAGGCTTTGATGGTAATGGGGGATTTTTTGCACCCAGCCAGTTGCTGGGACAGGAAGGCAGCAAGACACAGTTTGCCCAAGCAAGCTCTACACCAGAGCAGAGAAAGGAAAAGGAGAACAAGAAAAGAACAGCTTGACTAGACTGCTGCTGTTGACCTTGAGCATAAAGAGGTTATGTGCGGAGCGTGAAATCTAGGCTGGATTACTAAGAATTAGTATACAAGCATAGCAAAAGCAAAGAAAGTCAAAATCGGAAAGTCAAAATCAGTAAGTCTTTGAAAAGAAAGGAGCTGGGGAATTATAGACTAATGAATTTAATTTCAATTACAGGAAAAATTCTGGAATGAATAATGAAAAAAGCTATTTGTAAGGAACTGGAATGTAATGGGATGAGTAACAACCAATATTAGCTTCATAGTCTAGCCTTGACAAACCCATCTAATTTCCTTCTAAAACAAGGAGACAGACTCACAGGCCAGTAAGGAGAAGCAGATGTCAGTATCTTGACTTGAGTAAGTCCTTTGACACTGTCTTGCACGAAATTCTCATAAACCAGCAAGGAATGTGTGGTCTATCTACTGCAGAGCAGACACGGCACTGGTATCCAGAAGGTTGCGAACAAGATTTCACTCTCCACATACAGGAACCTATTGAACAGAGATGTACAGGTTACTCTCTGTCTCCGACTTCAGTCTATTAGTGACTTGGACTGTGAACTAGAAGAAAGATAATTAAATTTGCAGGATGCCCAGAGCTGGAAGGATCTGCAAGTACATCGAAGACGGGATTAGAATTTAAAAAACAAACCAACAGCCTGACAAATTAAAGAAACAGTCAGGGAAAAAAAAGAAAGGACACAGTGGGAATCCATGCGAGACTCCACACTGAGGAATAACTGACTGCACAAATATGGATATGGAACTACTGGAGCTGAGGTTTAGCGCAGATTAAAAACTGTACTGTTTGTCATCAGTGCCATACTCTTGGAGGAGCCAAAAAAAGATGTGGGCTAATTAGATACAGTCCAGAAGAAAACAAGAAGAATAATCAGAGGTCTAGAGAACACGATCTGGGAGGAAAATCTGAAAGACTTGATAAAAGTTAGCCTTAAGAAAAGAAGACCAAGGATAAGCACAAGTCTTTAAGTTCATGAAAGATTGCAGCAAGGGGAGAAAGGCACTGGTCAGTTCTACTTGCCCAAAACGGAGAGGTTAAGAAATAATAACAGGCTTAAACTGCAGCAAGAAAGATTCATTGATGTTACAAAAATATTAGGGTAAATAGATGGAAGCAATGCATACAGTGTCCAGGCATGAAGCCTTCCTAAGTGGACAGCTTCAAGAGCAGGTTGGATAGCTGTCAGGAATGACAGAGGTATCCTGCCTCAGGGATCTGGAGGGGGAACAGAGATTTGGGGGTGGTCAGCACCTCTTCTGGGGGAGGTTGACTGAGGAGGAGGGCTGTGAAGGGTCCATTGTAGGTGGAGGGCCTTGTTAGGAGTATTCAGTGGGACAGGCAGGGAGGAGCGCTAGGATGTTTCTCCTTCCCTCTTCCTCAGCCTGCCCCCCAAAACTTCCTCTCCCCTCTGCACAGGGCCTGTTTCCACTTACTCCCCTTGTAGTCCCTTATCTGCAGTAGGTGTCACTGATCTTTTTGCACTTGCCCAGCTGCTGCTGCTGCACGCCTGAAGAGCAGGAGGGGCCAGTTCAGACTAACCTTGTCCTGGGGAGGTGAAGGATGCAGGGCCAGATGGGAGAGCACCGAAAACCCTGGAGGTAGGGCTCGCCGTTCCCAGTGCCATTGGCGGGATGGGGTGGGGAAACAGCTATTGCCGCTGCAAAAGGAAGATCCCTGCAGCCAGCACTGCCGGTGGTGACAGGAACGGAGGGATATGGCTGCAGGAGGTGAGAAACCCGTGGTTTGCCTTCACGCTTCCCCAGCATCAACCAGCGCCTGTCTCCTCTGGCCGAAGCAGAGAGAAAGACGGCAAGTCTGGCACCCAAGGCAACTGTCCACGTTGCCTTAGAGCATGTTACAGATCCCAGTGTGGGGAGGGTTTCTCACAACAGGCAGTACGGTAGATGTCAAAGGCAGTCTGCATCTCTAGCCTGATCTTAACAAGGTTCTTACCCTGGTTACAGAGCAGCAATGTAAAGAGAAGATGACTGGTGACCACAGGAGAGATAAATAGGATAAACTGAAGACCAGAGAATTGAAAGTTACCATTGTGTTACTCCTGTTCCACAACCTGCATTTGTGAATGGAATTGCACTACAGGGAAGCGCAGTTCTAGGAGTAAATCATATTATAAACCTACATATCATCCTTGGATGGCAGAGTAAGGGTCATTAGGTGTTTATATGCACAGATAAGTTGGAAGCACATCGCTGCCATCAGTCACGACCACCTTTTCCTCCGTCTTCCCATTTTAAATTCAAATTGCGCCCTATGCTCTGCCCTGACAACCAAGCACTTCAGGACCTCTGAATTGTGCTTTCCGTTATTTGGGATCAGAATAAAATTGTTCCCCACTGACATGATGGTATAGACTCAGCATTTCAGCTGGTAAGTGGCAACCAAATCACTTGTAACTGCATGTACATGCTACATACCAGGACCTACAGCACACTCTTAAAAAAACCCAACTCCAGCACACTCTTAAAAAAACCCAACTCCGACACTGAATGAAAAGCTAGCCCCTTAAATATTTAACATTAATAATGACTCTGATGATCAACAGAAAACTTAGGATAAGATTTTCAGCTTGTGTAAATTGGCTGATTTAGATTTCATTGAAAGGAACAGTGCCAGCACATCAACTAAGCAACCTGGCCCTATGAACCCACAGAATCCAACATAAAACATTTACTTGCAAAGAAAGATTGATTGTAAGTGTCTTCGTGGTTTTGGGTGTTCACAGATCATTTGTTCAATGGTAGTCTCACATGCATTGCTAATTATTACTAATAATCCTTTTGCATTGCATTAGCAACTCAGCAGAAATGCACGTGCTAGTACATTAGCCTTCTCTTTCCTTGTATGTTTTTACTGGCAAAAACCATCTCTGAGTATTTATTTTCATTCAGCTGAACATTGGTGATATACACAGAAGGACCAAAAGGCGTCATGACACCCTATGTGCAGCAGACTATATTCCTATGGGTCAAATCCTCTTCTAGTGTCAATCAGCATTAAAAATCAACGGAGGCGCAATGATTTCACAGACATAGGAGGCAGGTCAAATAATCTTTGTCCCACACTCCTGACTTTTGGGCCATGTCCAGAGCACAGGGCATAGCGCTGCCCCTCCTGCTTCACCTTTGCACCAGCTTTGTTACCATGGGATTCGTTAGACTTGACTCCTGTCGGGTCCCCATCTCCTCTGCGAGGATGCTCGCCCTGCATGCCGGGGTAAATAAGCGCGTTCAACCCTGGTGCAGCCAGGGAGAAGTGACAAATGCTTTCTTGGTGGCAGAAGTGGCCCCATTGTCAGAAATCCGAAGAAACATTTCCTGGTTACAGTAGCCTTCAGATACATTGATCCAACTTCAACCCCCAAATAAAGACACTGGGAGTGATATATTGGCTATTCTGTTTTGGTGACTGACCACTCGAGAGCAAGAATGCAGCTCCCAGAGGCGCGACACAAGGGCTTGAAGAGGTTGGCTGTATTTTCTTCCACTTAAAACTGGAAGAGGTGAATAGCTGGTGAAAGTGGGGAGGAGATTGATGGCTTTGGAAACTGCAAGGCCCTCTCCCTATGTGGGACAGCTTTGGTACAGACAGTCAGCTTCAAGCCTGACCTTGCCCTCCCTGACCTGTCAGTAACCTCAACCCTGACCTTGGAAGGACCACCCTTCTCCTGAGGGAAGAACAGTTTAGGGAATAGGGGGAAAATCTGAGCGGTGATCAGGTCAATATTATTTTATTTTCCAGGAGAAGACAGGCTGTGAGGTGTGTAGAAGCTTGATGTCCTTCTCATGCTTTGGTATTCATGGCGCAGCAACCTCACGGTGCTTACACAGCATTAGCCCTAAATGTGGTCTGACTATCTCATTACACTTCTGCATGGAGCGCCTTCTTGCCTCCGCTGCTGAGTCCCCATCTTCATGGCACTTTGGATGCCATGACAGCAGTCAGACCACATCCCTGATGGAATTTGTTGAGTCTCTCCTTCTTCAAAAGTCATCAAGATCCAAAACAGGCTCTTTCCAGACCCAAATGTTTCAGCAGCATGAGCCCCAAACCCATCTTGTAGCTCTCTGCTTCCCCCTGCAAGGAAATCACCCCCTTCCCTAGGAGCTGCCTCCCCCCTGCTTTCCCTTGCTCATAACCAGCCATCCTTCACCGACCTGTTTCTGTGAAACACTCGGCACACACGGCAGCTGAGGGGGAGGGACCGAGGGGCCGGTGGAAGCCACTCAGATTTCACATTTATTTAATAGCCATGGCTGTGCTTGTTTGATTTATCTTCACACATACGTTTGACAGATATGGTCTCATAAAAACTCCACAGAGTAAAAACACCAAAAAGGCCTGCAGCCATACTGTGTTAGCAGTCTGGCTCCAGCTCCGGAGCTAAGCAGAGATCAAGCTCGCTGCAGCTGGCAACACCCCTCAGATGGAACCTTTGTGTTTGCAATGCCCAAAACTCAGGGTGCTCAACTGTAGCTGGACCTGAGTTCCCCAGGTGGTGGTGTCCGGGCAAAAAATAAAAAAGGTCCTGACTTCCTCTTATCTTGAAATATCCCGCTGCACTCTATATAAATTGCTTCGTTCAAATAAACTTACATTTGGGTGGCGAATCTCATCCTTCCCCCGAATCCTGTGGGATACAGCAGTGTTCAGAATATCTCAAGAAAGCTTATGATTTTTATAGCACTTCCGAAAAACCTCGCCCAAGTCGCAGCAATTAAAGAGTAAGCTTGCTTCACCCTCACTTTGCAAGGGCCTTATGAGCTTGCTGTATTTGTATTATTCCCTTAAAAAATTGAGGTCTTGTTTAATGAGTCGGATTCATACTGTCATAGTTCTGATAAGTACATTTTCACTGGAGTGGAACTGTGCCTTTGTACAACCTGTGCACAAAGCGGCTACTATATAGTTTGGGACATAGGCTCCACAAAAGCACAACCAACTTTAACATACGCATATTTCACAGTGTTTTTTTTAAAGGGGAGCACACCTGAAACTTTCATTCCCAGCATCAAGAGAGGCAAAGTGAAATAGCTGTAAATGAAGTCACAAGCGTGTAATGTTGCTCAAAGGTAGGACTCCAGCTACATTCAGGTGGTGTTTTATTATGCGTATAAATAACAACCCCCCCCACGTCTCAGAGCTGGCAGCACGGTCTGGAAGAAGGAGCTCAGGGCCGAGAGTGAAAGACCCTGTGTTCCAACCTGCTGCTGCAGTGGCCGCTTCGTTTCTTTACAGGTTACTCCCATATATAAAATAACGTTCTTAATATTACCCTTCACACAGAGATAGGATAGATCTTGCTCTGTTAACAAAAGCGAATGTGAAGGCCTATGTATCTGGCCCACAATTATCTTCGCTGGTTAAAACCACCGGAGAAGATTAGTGAGAGAAATTGCGACTGCTTCTCTGTGGGCAGATAAGATACTTGTGGCTCTCCCTCTCATTAGGGACGATTTTCCCCAGCTATAGAAATGTCACCTTTTCTGTTTTAGGTAAACAACTAAGGAAGAAACGAAGTTTTGGAAGCCTTGCAACAAAGGTTTGGAAGCCTCATGTTTTCCTGACTTCGGATAACCTGTTTTTGTTTATGGGTATCTCCTCTACCGCTGATCTCCTCGCTGTGACGCGGGGTCAGTGATCCTCTTGGTGCCGTACCCACCCAGTTTTCATGGTCACACTGAGCAGTGTCACCCCAGTCACAATCCGTAGGTGCAGCTCCGTGCCTGGCGGGGAGTTATTTTCCAAATGTGAGGACTTCCAGGCAGTGGTTCCCTCTCTCATTAGGGACAGTTTTTCCCAGCTATGGAAATGCCGTCTTTTCTGTTTTAAGCAAATAACTAAGAAGTTTGCAGACACCCTGTCTTCAGGACGCACTCACCGGCTCTCCTGTTTTCCAAGGACACTAGACAAGGATTGCAGATACTGCTCACCATGGCCTGGCTTTTTCTCCCCCTCTTACTCTGTTGCTGGCAGATGAAAAACTTAATTCACCTTCATTAGTAGTTTCAAGGGGTGGAAGGACACGCTCCCAGACCGAGGGCCAACTTCACACCACAGACTCCTCCTTTCTGGAGTCTGCGCCATTTGAAGAGAGATCACTTGTGGACAATGGATTAATTACAACACCCGTTGTTGTACACATCGTTACGCACAAGTGCCACACAGGTTGGGCAGTGTCAGGGCTTGGACACTCAAGCCTTGACCTGTGACAAACCGACAGTGAAGA
The DNA here is from genome assembly GCF_000690835.1 of Fulmarus glacialis. Lineage (NCBI taxonomy): Eukaryota > Metazoa > Chordata > Aves > Procellariiformes > Procellariidae > Fulmarus > Fulmarus glacialis. Next base: position 11,596 of record NW_009197912.1, read on the forward strand.
CCCATGGTCTGACATGACTCCTTTCAGAGAGAGGCCAGCCTTTGCCAGAGGCAGGGCACGACAAGCTCCCTCGGAAAGCTGCAGGCAACGTGGAAAGGCAGGTCCCCGGAGCACACAAAATGAAATAACCACATGTGAGACCCAGCTACCGCAAGAAGGGAGGCCGTATCTCCTACGTATAAATGCAGAAAAGGAGGCCACCCTCACACTGGCGACATAGCCACTGATACGCAGCATTTCTATCCCTTCTTTTTCATTGTGGATAGCTACAGAGCCGCAAGGAAGGTACTGACAAGCAGTCAAGGAATTCAGCTGCTGGTTGGCTATGCAGGACTTGGGAGCCAGAGGGTGAAAGTGATGCATGGAAATTAAGTTAATTTTAAACCGCAGGCAAGAGAAGAGACTTGCTAGCAGTTACTTAAGAGAAGCTGCTGACTGTTTAAATACCATTAAGAAGATTAATGTCGGCCCGCAGAACCACTGAAAAATTAGGGCTGAAAGGGACATTGAAAGGTCAGACCAGTCCATCCCGCTAACCCAAGGCAGGATCACCTAAACCTCGGACATCCCTGACAGATGTTGCTTAACTTGATCTTAAAGCTCTCCACTCCCCAGGCAGTCTATTCTTTATTATCCCTGTCATTAGAAAGTTTTTCCTACATCTAAATTGAGTCTTTCCTGCTGTGACTTAAGCTTTCTTTTTTCATTTTTTTCCTCTTCTCCATCACAGACAAGGAGCGAAAATTATGTCCTTTTATGTGCTTAAAGACTTCAGTTCTCTCCTCCTTTGGGTTAGAGAATTTCAGTTCTCTCAGGCTTCCCCGGTAGGTAATGGTTTCTCGACTTCCGCTCGTTCTCTCTGCTCTTTGCTGGGCTGGATCCAATTACCCCCCATCTCCCCTCAACTTATTTTCCATCACCTCAACACCATGACATAGCTGACTCGCATTCAGCTTTTGATCCTTTTTCTGAAGAATTGCTGCTTAACCCATCCCTCCCTCCTCTGAACTTGGGGAGTTCATATTGCTCTCCAGCATACGACCTTCCACTTATCCTTATTCAGCTGCCTCCTGTTTCTTCCAGACCATTTCCCCAATTTGCCCACATAGTTTTTAAATCTAATCCTGCCCAATACCACATCAACAGTTTCATTTCACATGTAAAGTATGATGTCCTTATGGCTATCCTTTATAACAAAAGAAAAAAAAATTAAGCAAAATCAGATGTAGGGTGAAACCCCACTCGAAACCACCTCTACTTGGACAAGAAGCTGCTGGCACTGATGCCCTGGGTGAGGTTATTCAAGTAGGTTTGTACCTACTTTCTACAGGAGCACGTTCTCCCAGCTGGCTTCAAGCATCAAACCCCTTCGACAGCCACACAACCGTTCTGCAGTCAGGCCTCTCCTGCTTCTCACCTCCACCTAAAACCTCCTTTTTGTTTTGCTGTGTCTCTGTCCCTGCTGCCTTTGGTCCACGCTCCCTCGCTTTCCCCCTCACCCCAGCCACCCCTTGCCTCCCCACCGCCCAGGGTCGCCCAGGCCCAGTCTGCCAGTGGGGAACGCCCACGGGACCTTCCCTGCACCGGGGCTCGGGGGAGTGCCGCGGGACAGACAAAAAATTAAAATAAAAATAAATGAGGAGAGTAAAAATATCTTTTATTTCCTACAAGGGGCTAAGGACGGGGCTTGGGCAATGTGAAGCCCGTAACTCGGCACCGCCAGGCAGGCTGGGGGTTACAGCGGACCTCCACCTGCTCCCGCCCGGCAACCACCCTGCCGCCT
>NW_009197913.1:0-6501 GCF_000690835.1 Fulmarus glacialis
CGCAGGGGAGCGTTAACCCCAGCGCCAGCCCCGCTCGCTCCCAGCCCTCTGCAGTCTTAAAGCACCACAAAGTCTCCACAGTGGAAAAAACCAAGACCAATAGAAGAAGGCAGCAGAATATCCTGCCTCTCAATAGTTGGCTGAACTGCGTCCGTTTGGCATCAGCTGAGTTGTATATGACTAATGTGTTGACAAGTCGTGTGGGGGGACTGGAGGAGGGGGTCCTTCTGGAAGGTCACAGCCCAGACAGGCGAGCGCATCAAATAATTGACTAGGAAACTGAAAGAAGGGGGGGGGGGGAAATATGTATCTACGTTTCGCAGTGCTTACACAGCTCCAGATATTGTTTGGCCTTTCATGTGTTTCTTTTTCTGCGGTAACAAATTTTCCCCCCCCGTAGCGAAAGAGTAAATTACAGTCTCTAACTAAAAGCAATTTCTGCATCTATTCTTTCTTCACATCTGCGATGTGAAGGTTGGTCTAAAAAGGAAAAGAAAAAAAAAAAGAAAGAAGGGAAAAATATTAAATGAAGACAGCTAAAAAAAAAAATCAATATTGTGAAATACATAACAGCATTAGGGTAACTCTGAATTTAAGCTGTAAGATGAAAAGCAAACACAACAAAGCAATAAGGAATCTCAACCTGCAGAATCCCCAGTGTGTTACCAAACAGGATCACTGCACATTTGGGGGCCTTCACAGGACATCACATTTTTTTTAAATTGCTTTATAGCACCAGACATTGCCATGCTGCCAACACTCAGTCTTGTACACTCTAATGATACCTGTGAAAAGATGTCCCCCAAAAAGACATTGGGATGAATATGTGCAGAAAGCTCAGCAACACAGCTGGACAGGTAGGAAAATCTCTCTGGAGATGTTTCTAAAGCCATACAGAATGGACCAAAATGTGCTTCCGAAGTTTTGTATAAGGCCCTTTATTCTAATTCTTGAGAAAACCAAAGTCGCAACAGAAACACAGCGAATGCCATCATGCAAGTGCTTAGTTCCCTGCATCACATTTTGGCTGGGATATCAGCCAGAAGAGACTGAAGCCCTGAAGTGAAACTAGAAGAGACGAGACCAATATTGGGCAGGGACTAGCTGCTCATGGTTGCCCTTAAGAAAAAGATGTGGGTAACCAGGGAAGTTGTTTGGTGGAAAATAGCATCTGATGCCATTGAAGAAAAAATAAAGAGAGAAGTACAAATGTCTTGAGGGGAAAAAAAAAAAAAAGAATGAAGTTTGCTTTTATTGGGAGTGAAGTTCTGTTTAAAATGACAATACTTTAATCTCTTTGTTTAGAAGAGAGCTAGTGAGTAGCAGAAATGCGTAAGTATTCATTTGAGAGCATTTTGGAGAAGTTCATGACAGATTTGTTCAGGCAGCTCTTTCAGAATTGCTTTGTTTCCCATTTTGAAGCCCAAAACATGTTTGGGGCTTAAGAGACACGATGCTATACCACATAGAATAAATATACCTTCCTCTTATACCTTTCTACTTCCTTTACTCATCTACATAACTGTGGCAGCCCTTGACAAATTTCAGTTTCATTTAAAGCAGTCTCAAGCAAGTTTCTGTATGTTTCAGTTTATTTAAAACAACAACAGCAGCTGCAGACTGAAAGAGTAAGTCTTTCATTTGTTCTTCTGTGGCACCGGAAGACAAGGGACCAACTTTCAGCGGGTGTTTAACCTTATTTAGCAACAGCCAGCCAACTAGGCAGGGTAATCATAGTCCTGAGCTAGGTTTAAGAAGAGAAGGGAAGGCAGGACACAATTCTGCATGAAAGCAGGGTTCACTGGTTCTGCTGCTCAGGGAATAACTTGACTGAAACCTAAATTAAACAATCTGTCAAAGTGGAGAAAAAAGACTGTACGATAACTTCCACACAGAGTACATGAAATCAGTCAGAATGCTACTTTTCAAGTCTGAAAAATCAAGTACAACCAGGCTTCAATTGCAATCAAGGCTACTTAAGGTCATCAACCAAGGAGAATCCCCTTTTATGCTTTTTTGTTTGTTTTATTAAAATAGAATGTTCTAGATTAAGTCACCAGAAGTTATTTCATTCTTCCTAAAACAAATTCAATCATTTTGTAGCAAGTCATCTCAGTTAGAATTTGTACATAATTATACCTTCTCTGGGAAAAAAAAAAAAAATCCTATGCAATCACATTCTATGTGATCAATGGTCAGAAATCTTAAAATGGGCTTAAATTAAGTTCTTAAACTGGGTGTAGATCGTGTACTGGTTGACCGTATCAGGTTGATCATCCCTACATTCTAGCTTTCTGCAGCTACCACATAGACTCTATGAGGAATATCTCTTGAAGTTAACAGATATGGCAACAGTATACACCAGCTGATGATCACCCTAAACTTATCTCAAACACTTAGCATTTCACTGCAGAAAGCACAAGCAGAAGACTTCTCTATTAGGACCTCACTGAAACCCAATGCATTTGAGCCCTCTGATTCCAGTGGAGCATCCAGACCGTCAATATACTTCCTGACAGTTCTGGCCACACACATTCAGGTTGTGCCCTGAGCCACCAGCATGAAGTATGTACAGAAATACCACTACCATGATCAGTCTGACAACAATCTGCACAGCTACCAACTTTCAGTTGAGCACACACGGGGGTTAAATGGCAAGGTCCGCAAACCAATTTTGCAGTGCGTGTACATCATATCCTCATATTAAGTGAGAAGACACACAAGAAATGACCACAGCAGACCAATACACCCGGCAAAAGATGGATGCAAAGTGCCTTTGTGAAAATTAAGTAGGTTACAATGATCCAACTGGCTGAATATTTCACATTCCCTTATTGGAAGATGATGTATATCTGGTCTATAACTTCTGCAACCAGTCCTGCAGGAAAATTCTTTTCTCAAAGAAAAAGATAAAATGGCCTGTCTACAATAAGTCTGCCTTGATTTGGACTTTAAAAAAGCAAAGGAATCTTCCAAGGAGAGACTGGGCTTGAAGTAGCAGAGGTAATGGGTTCTATTCAGATCATGGATGGTTTCATAGGCTTTGGGCTTTAGGGAACTCAGTCAAATATCTGCCATTGAAGCATTCAACTATTCAAACAGAGCCCTTCATTGTCATTCAGGACGCAAAAATCTCATTTGCAATTTCAGCTTTGAAAATTGTTTTAAAAGTACCTGAGGGAAGAAAAAATGGGAGGGAAGCAGAGAGGAAGTGAAGAGAAAGCATGATGAGAGAGGAAGTTCTCAACAGTCAGAAGACCTGGGGAAAAAAAAAAAAAAAAAAAAAGAACATGAGTGAAACCAGAATCTAAATGACTGATCAGCCCAGTTTCTGGAAAAGATGATACCTTGGCTCAGTCATCCCTCAGTTTCTAAATCATTCTGTGTCTCCTCATTATTGACCTCGTTCCCTGACTGTAGTCGTCTTGACTACATTCTTTCAGCAGTTATTTGAAAGAAAAATACTGGTTATTAGTTTGTAGACTAGGTAAAGATAACTGCTAGGGGCTATCATCTAAGTAAACTAACTTAAGTTGTAAATTCAGTTATGATTTTCATTTTAATAAGATTTAACAATGTTTTCAGTTCTACTGAGAAGAGAGTTGTAGTCCCAGTTAGCTTAAAAATAAAACCAAAGCAGAAGCATACCACCCTGAGATAATAACAGTAAAGAAACAAAACCTGGAACATTTCAGTAAACAATTTTTTTTTCCCCCCTTTTAATGAAAATATGCAAAGAGGAGTCATGCAAAGGATTTGTGAATATTTGGCTGAAATAAATACCAGTCCAAAGCATTCAGATCTCAAGCCTTCTGAATCAAATCTTTTCAATCTTCCTTCTGAATCAAATTGTTTTAAAGCTGAAGGTGACAGGTTTGAACAACTCTTCCCCAAATTTTCAGGTAAACTAAAGCATTGTCACTGTAGCCATAATGAAGATAAACTCAAAGAGTGATAAAGGGGCCAGCAGTTAAGACGGGAAGAGAAGCAGAAGTGGGAAAGCTTTTCAGTAGTTTCCATCAGTCTGGAAACAGGAGAATCAAAAGTCTTGTGAGAACAGGTTTTCCTCACAAGACTTCATGCCCGATTTGATACTGGGAAGATTCAGATAAATGTTGAATGCTTGTCAAAACCAATCGCTAAACCTTCTGGTATTCACTGGCTACCAAGCTTAACGCTTATATCTATAAGCTCACAGTCAGCCATTTTTATTAGAACAAGCTGCAAAAATTAAATATTTTCCATGAGACACTTAAGAATTTAAAAGCAATTTCTAGTTCTATAAGTACCATTACGAAGATATGAGTTGAAATGCTCTGTTTATTGCTGTGAAGCTGGGAATACTCAAGACGGACAAACAGAATCTAAAAATCTGCATGCAGCTACTTGTAAAAACATCTCTACTACCGATACCTATCTAGTCCATCTGCAAAATACACGGGAATAAGTACAATTTGCTTCCTATACTTCCTCTGAAGTCATTGACTACTCTAAGCTGATAATGTGCAAGAATATTGTTATCTGGCAAAAAATGTGCTCTCTCGCATGACCCGTCCTTACAGTATACACATAATTAACCATTCAGTCTTGATATGCTCATGAATTAAAGCAGCAGCTTTCAAAACAGTGTATATGGCTTAATACACACCAAGATTGAAAGCATAAAACGGAGATTTCCCCCTCCCCCCCCTCGCCTGAAGTTACTCTTCTCTTCTGCAGCTTGTTCTTGGGGTTTCAGTAACACCTGGAAGACATGAATGAGCAAGCTTACCCCATCAGGTGGTTCTTTGAGCACAGAATCAGTGGAAAAAAGAATTTCCTCTGGATATTTGGTCAGAAGACTGAAGACCTAAGTGGATTCTCAGATGTCTGTTATTTTTTCCAATGCTTTCAAGAACTTGGAGTGGGATTAGTCTCTCTCTCCTCTGCCCAGGTGAATGTTTATTCACTTATACACACATAAATGCAGTGCCTTAACTATATTCTACTTACACCTACCTAAAAAATTGATTGAAACTGGCCAGCAGGTTCAAAAGTTATTCGAGAGAAGGAGAGGAGCTGACAAAGACGTTTCTTAGAAAACCATGCTAGAGTAGGGCATGGAAAAATCCAGTCTATGGGAAGGATTTTAAAACCCTGTGTATGATTCATATTTTCTTGAGAGAATACCAGATTTTTCTATTTAAAACAACATCATCAAAACATAGGGCAGTGATGATTTTTTTTTCAGTGCCATAGACTTCTTTTTGCATTGCACCTTGCAAACAAACAGAAAAGGCAAGATTCTTGGTTGTTTAAAGAGCTGACTGTCAACTAAAGGAAAAACATTCCGTCACAGAGGGGAGAAGCCAGAAGAAATAGTTTTTTAATTTTCACATCTTCATACAGACAGATTTGTTCCCACCACAGAAAAGATGGAGGGCGGGGGGCGCATGTAAAATAGGTAAAGATGAAGGCTAGGCACACAGCACACAACATATCAGACAACTGTCTTGGATGAAAATCTGGACTCGCAGAAGGGCAGAAAGGCTTCTCTTGGTGCTAACTGGTTCTCATAAGAGAAAGTAGCATAACATGACATACAAGCATTATGGCACTGAAGATATCCATTTAAAAGTCTCCAAATAAAGATGAACTAAACCCCTTTGTGTGTCTGATGTATGTATAAAGACAAGACATTAAAGACCACAGCATTAAATTATTTTAATGCCAAGATATGATGGTATGAATTATATATATTGAAATCATAGGCATAGCTACGCCACACAGTACATATCATAATGTTGTAGCATGAAAAGGCTGAGTCAAGAGTACTATTTCATTTCTAAATCTGATTTTCCATTATTTGGATTAGGAGTCAGAGGCTTTTAACAAGAGATGTAGGACCACTCTGGGTTTGCATACGGGCATGTATATATACACATAGCTGCTTCTTATTAAAAAGAAGTGGTGGGAAAAAAGGAAATTTGAAGGAATATCACAGCTTCAGCAAGGCTTTTTTTGAAAAATGAAAGACGGTTTCAAAGCTCTGCAGACCTCTCTTAATAATTGTTACAGTGCAATCCATTAAGTACTGTAATTATGTGGGAAGAAGGTTATCCCTGGTCCTGAGCCAAATTCTGCTCTCTATTACCTACCCAAGATGCCAGTGGCTTACAAAGAATAGCAACCACATAAACAAAAGAAGAATTGAACTATTGGGAGCCAATACCCCCCTGATCAGAGTCAATACGCAGAAGGCACCAGGAAGAGCAGAGCTCGCCATGTCTCAGGCAACACACAGCATCCTCTGTATTCTCATCTTCCTCGCGTGGCTCCCACCTGCTTCCAAGCGCTGTCGAAGAGGCAATATCTCTGCTTGCAGGCGGCTGGGAGCACACACGGGCATGGCTCTTCCCAAGCCCGGTGCAAGGGAGGGGCCGGGGGGGAGCAGCAGAACGGCAGAGCAGTGGTGGAGCAAGGAGGCAGGGTTGCCAGGCAACAGCCTACCGGGCGGGGGTG
>NW_009197914.1:0-3006 GCF_000690835.1 Fulmarus glacialis
GCAACTCGCACCAGTCCACCTTCCCCCTGGATTGCAGGCTGTTGCTTCCACTGGACTTGTGTTGTGCTGCCAGCTCCCCTCTCCAGCCCTTCTCCTGTCTGCAGGGAAGGGCTGGCAGGGATCTCCACTCCCAGCCGCCAAGGAAATCCTGGAGGGCAAAGCTACGTCCTATTCCAGGGCCCTGCATGCCAGCAGGCCCCGTCTCACCCTTCTGCTTCCTTAGCAGATATTTAAATACATTTAAAACAAGAAACAAAGCAAGAATAATCAGTGTGAAGTACCAAAAACCTTTATTTTTCCCCCAAACCATAACAACATTTGACATTATATTGATTTCCTCATATATTTGTTATTTCTCTACATTAGGAACCAGATACAGAAAATACAAACACGATCTGTTGAATCAAAGACGGCACAGCATTCCGTTAGAAAAAGAAACAAAAAACTAGAGGAGCAAGATAAAAATGGTGAAAAATAGTCATTCCCTCCAGCCCAAACTTTCCAAGAATCATCATCAAAATAGAGCAGTGGAAGTAGCTTCTCTTTCTAAACGCACTTCTGCTTTAAGAAAAAAGTTAGATTTATCTTTAGATTTCAAAGTAAAAAAATGTTAAACTATCTTTCAAGCCATTTTGGAAGTTTGCATAGACCCATTCCCTTTCCAAAAATATCAGCAATCTCTCTATAGAATCTGATATAAATCAAGTGCGCGCCTCATCTGAAGATCACCAAGCTCAATTAACTTTCAAGAAAATAAAACATGATCTCCCCTTCCCCTCCCTCCCCCCACAAAAATATGGGCTCTACCATTATTCCTTGTGTTTGAGGCAAGTTACGAGGCTCAGCCACACCGCTCGCTCACAGCTTCATCCAAATTCCTTTTTTATTTCCCAGGTTTCCACGTCCTCTCCCTCCCAACGGGGCAGGGGCGATGCAACGCGGAGCTGCGGAGGGCATCAGGCTCGGATGGCGCGGGTGGGCTGACGGACAACGCAGCTCTCGGGAGGGAAGCGGGGGGGAATTTTGCCCTCATTAACCCCCCCCAGCGAGGAAGTGGCTTTTCAAGGACAAACACCTGCGACCAGGCAGTGTTTGTAGGAACTTGCCCCTGGGGACCAGCCTTGTCCACAGGGCTCAGTCACCAGAGCAAGAACTCGTTCAGCTAGAGACTAGGTGGGGTGGCAGGGGACGGGGCAGGAGGGGCGGGGGGTGAATTTGCAGCTCCCGGGTAAGGCAGCCCGGAGGGGAGCGGGGGGCCCCTCTCCAGGAGGGGTGTTTAACCTAGGTGCTCTAGCGTACCTGGAGTGAGGTTTTCCCAGAGGTTCACAACAGCGCGTGCAGAGTCCAGCTGCACAGCCACCAGTTTAAAAAGAAACAGCAACGACAAAATAAATAAAAAGTCAACCCCTCCTATTAAGATGAGAATGAAATACGTGTTCTTCAGGTCTCGGCCTGCTTCGGAACCCTCTAAAAACTGAAGCAAACATTTAAAAGGGCTTAATAACTTTCTGCAGGGGGCAAAGTGATGTGGCAATTGCGGGGGGAGAGATCACACGCCTGCTGCCCATCGCACCGAGGGTCAGGACAGCACGAAGGCCCCCATTTAAAGTGCCAACCGTACAAAAGAAGAAGATGGAGGAGCAACATCCTTCTCCCCCTTTTCCCATCACAATTTCCAATTGAAACCCATCTCCTTCACCAAGTCACAACTAAGCCTATTCTTTTGGATATTCACTCAGTTTATACTGGTTTTAAAAAAAAAGTTAGTAAAAAAAGTTACATTGAATTTCCCAACTCTTTGCAACGGGCTTCCACCAACTAAAGGTCCAGAAACTGGGAGAGCAGAGCCCACACGTTTCGCCTGGCCCCGAGACTGGAGCAGAGAGCCAGCTCTGCTCTCCAGGGTCAGCCAGGCGTGAGCAGCCCTGCTCGCCAGCATCAGAGACCCAGGGGATGCAGAGTCTTGCCAATAAGGTCCTTTTACTTGTTTAAGCCACCTCTGAATCCCCCTGAGAAGGGGAATAAAATATCAATGAAACAATAATGCAGTCAAAAAAACACCAGCCTGCTGGGTTTATAAAAAAAAATTTCCATAAACTTCACGACAGAAAAAAACCCCAAAAGGAAACTAGCCAGTGGTTTGGGTCTGGAAACTGGTTCACTTCTTAAATGTTCAAAGTCCAACAAAGAACAGACGGCAGCGATGCCACAAGGAAAAAAAGTGCTCACGAGACGCAGCTTCCCGAGAGACAGCAGCGAGTCTGCGGGACAAGCGACCCCACTTCCATCACCACCGATTTGTATGCCCACCACCGGCGAGGGACCGCGGGGCATCGCTCGTGATGGACACGCAGCAGGAGCTCTGCGTGGGATCTAGAAATAGGAACAGACTCCTTCCTCCCTCCGGGTCTGCTCTGGGTGCTCCAGCCCTGGCTGCGCTGCACCAGGCTGAATGATGTGGGCTGCTTTCTTATTCAAAATGAGGGATAGGAGAGCTAAAGAGCTACATAAAGACCAGGATCTGTGGAGTCAATAATAACGTGGTGACAAGGAAGAGATACCCTATGAGACACAGTTATCAAAAACACAAGCAGTGATGTGCCAAGCCGCTGGAAGAGAAGCCAGAGACATGCCCAGGTTGGCCACAGCTATGCGATGGAGCAGGTTACGCCTCTGCCAGCCTGGGAAGATGAGACCAGCTTTCGGAAAAGCTCAACTGCTTCTCCTCTTGCTTCGCTGGAAAGAGATTCCTCCCTCTGTCCCACTGGGGATTTTGTGACATGCCGAGCTGCCAGCGCCTCGGAGCAGCCGACTCTTGCCAATGGGAGCCCAGAAGAAAGCCCCGGGTTCCCAACTGCTCTGACAGTGACTGCCATTGTTCTTCATGGGAACAGAAGCAAAGCAGCAGAAGTGAGCTGAGTTTTGGCCTCTTTCCTGGCTTATGTTTGCCCCTTTCAAGTCCCGGTTGGACCTGATTTCCCGAGGGGCTTCGCTGGCCCCTGGGGA
>NW_009197914.1:3043-3377 GCF_000690835.1 Fulmarus glacialis
GGGGAGCCGCAGGTGCTGGGGAGCAGCCTGACCCTCAGCTCCGCACGGCCATCCGCAGGCAGGGCAGGACCACCCACTGCTGCCTGAGCCTGCTTCTGCCCTCACCCTGACCTGAGGCCTGGCTTTCTGGCAGAGCCCCAGGCAGAGAGAAAAGCAAGCAGTTCTCCCCTTCCTGCAGACACACATCATCCCAGGAACAGGGCAGGATGCTCACCAGCCTGCTAGCGAGTGCCAAACCTACCCAGACTGAATGAAGAAGAGATCACCATTAAAAAACACCAGCAAGTATGAAAGAGTTTTTGTTTTAGACAGACTCAAAAGATCCAATACTTTT
>NW_009197914.1:3417-38455 GCF_000690835.1 Fulmarus glacialis
TCTTACCCTAATCCAAATTTAATTCCCTTTGAAGGGAAAGGGGAAAGATCCATATCCTATATGTGGTCTGTCCAAACACAGAAGGAAACCTCTTGACTCGAAGAGAGAAACCGTCGAAACAGAGTAAGCAGCTGTATAGCTTTGCCACACTGCCTAGCACCCTCCCCATGCAGCCATCCTTAGCTAGCAGGGCGAAAAAAAATATAAATCAAGGCCCTTTCATTCCTTGTTTCTCATTCCGCCAAATTCCCTTTTCCAGTAGCTCATCTGCATGCATTCTGGCCACAGAGACCACAATTAATCCTTTTTTTTTTTTTACCCTCCTTTAAAAAAAAGGTTTTACAATAACTAAGAATTTGAACAACAACGTGATCAGTTACAAGTCTTTCCTTGCTGAATGGGACAAGTGTGTGCCTGTGCAAGCGTGCACGCACACCTGTGTCAGAGGAGGGCACATTCCCAGCCATGCCCGGGAGCGTGCCATTGCTCTGAGTGCACGGCCGTCCAATGCTACTACAGTACACCGGCAAAAGAGGAAAGGGCACTACACAGAAATAGCTTATCGGCTGAGAGTCTCTGTACAGGAAGGGCTGCAAGCACAGCCTGCTGACGGCCCACGGCTGGAGTCCGCATAGATCCTCGTTTGCAATTCAGCTGCCAGGGGAATCTGTAAGTGGCGCTGAAAGGGACTGACATCTCTGCCACACACTGCAAGGAAAAGAGGCAGCTAAAGTGTCAAACAACTGCAGAAACCAAACCCAAAGAAGAGCAATTGAAAGATCAACCAGAAAACAGTTTGAAGCCTTGTCAGAAGAGTTCACTCGCCACAGAGCAGGTAAGAACGGCTGCTGTGGTTAACGCAGCAGAAAACACCTATTCTACCTTTGAAGGCAGAGACAGTGGCTTCTCCCCAGCCCCAAAAGCAACCAGCTCAGGCATAGATCCCTGCTGACAGGGCAAGAAAGGCCAGCCAACACCAATTCACTTACTGGCCCAGGCCAAGAAAGGCAATTGTTAATCACTACCACAACGGAGAGACCACTGCAGTCAACTGCATCCTGCTCTGGCCCAGGGGAGGGCTATCAGATAACCAGATTCTTTTCACAGTCCAAGAAGGGCAGTTCCCTTCCTGAGCCAAAAAAAAAAGAGGCTTTGTATTCCAAGCTTGAACAGTGACTATTTGCTGAATCAGTCCAGCGAACAGGGATTATGCTCCTGGAACAGCAAGTAGAAGCATCCTCCGAGTAAAATCTGGAACCTCTAAAGTGCTCCTGCTAATGCTAATAGATGAACACTGCCCTTCCATGCCCAGCAGTGGAAGGGCGTAATGCAGTTAGTGGTATAACAAGCACTAGCATTTAACCATTTATCAACTCCCATCTGGATTGCGGTAGTTTTCTGAAATGCACTTTTGGGAGGTATTTCCTATGAGAAGAGGATGTTTGGGGATTTGAGGGTAGGAAGGTGAAGTGCACACCATAGCATACCTTGTTCAGTAAAACCGTTGCCTTGGAAGGTGATGTTCCCTTGCAGAGTCAATGGAATAAAGCATCCTGCAAGTGGCCATTTCACCGTGTCACCCACAAGCAGCTCTCGGTTTGGTTAGAATCCCCCTCCCCCAGTGGTTTGAAGAGTTCACAGTGGTATAACCCAATGTTTTGGGGAGACAGAAGCTGAGAAGTCCCCTGTTACAAGTGAACGGGTGGAGTGAGGGATGCAGATGAGCAACATCCTCTAGGACTAAGGATAAGCCCAACAGACACCTTGCGTCTGATCAGAAACAGGGGGAAGGTAGGCACTGGAACAACTGGGAAGTGGAGAAGGGTAATGCCAACACAGGGAAAGTGCATGATCTGGAGTGGTCTCAGAGTAGTTCTGCAGTGCAAACGTATGGGGAGGGGCGTGGAGAAATCCCTTCTGGAATGCTGCATGAAGAGAGGTAAAGGTTGGCATCCATGTGGCAGCGGACTGAGTAGGGGGCCTGTTTCCAGCAGCTCTACCCTGTTCTTCACATTTAGTGGGTTTCAATCACCACTGGCTCGTAAACTCCAGATGAGACCCTGGAGAGGCAGAGGGGGAGAAGAGGAGAAAGCCCGGTTATTTTCCTCAGTCACTTAGAGCAAGCAAGTTCTTATTCAGAGCTCTCCACTCACAACATCGCCCTCTAACCCCGCACAAAATACTGAAAACAACGAGTCAGTCTGGCGAGAAGTCAACCCTCGTAACACAAAACAGACAGCTACGTGGCAAGCTAACACTAGAGCACTTGAAAGAGCTGGGTGTAACACATGAATCCTTCTAAAGGACAGAGGAAAGGGGGAGAGTATCCTGCGCAAAGAGCCAGCGTTCCCAGCTTTGCTTTGCTCCCAATTTTGCCACCGACTTGACACATCTTTGCATTACCATTATTACTTTTTTTTTTTAACCTCAAAAGGTGCTATAAAGGCTCAAACACAACTAGCCAAGACACTGTACTAAAAGCTATTGTGGCAAGAAAAAGTTTTATTTGTTCAGAAGCCTTTCATGAGAGAACAAGCCCTCGACAAAGACGGAGGAGGCAGGGAAAAGGGACAATAAACCAGGTTGCTGCAGTTTTGCTGCACGCCAGCAGGAGGCAAAGCTCCCTGCCTTCAGTCGGGTGCAGGAACAAACAGGAACCAACCTCTACCATTTTGTCCTTTTACTCCTTACATCTGTTCTTGGATCTAACAACTAGGATCACATTATCCCTCTGAGCTCCTGCTGAGAACTGCATTCCTACACCAGTGCAGATGTAGCCTGTCACCAGAGGGATCCCAGGGGTGTTAATGTGGGAATAAAGCCACCACGTTGCACATGTTTAGAAATCTCTCCTGCAGCAAAAGGTGAAAGTTTCCTGAGTACAAAGAGCTGACTAATCTCTCTGGAGTGCCTCTGTCTGCCAGCCTTTCAGGAAGCCTACCTGTTTCCCAGCTGAATACCACTCAATGTAGTCGTTCCGTCTCTGCTCACAAACAACCTCAGGTTACTGTCTGCAGATAGGAAAGGAAATTCGACATCAAAATCCAGAACTACCAACGGCTGCCAGGTGCTCCCCTCCCAGATGCATTACACAACAGTCAGCACGGGAACAAGCGCGTTTCTGGGAATGCATGTGCACACTTTCTGGTGTTCCCACAGTAATAGAGCCCCTGGGAACTCCCATTCTTGCTCTGAAAGGGAGCCTCATGTACAAATCAACCACAGCATCAAGCTTTGGAAGAGTAAATGCAGAGAAATTAATTCAGTGATACTCCTCCAGCTGCTTCTTTTAAGGCAATTCCATTGATGCAAGTTCTTGGTCAGCTTAAACACATCTGAACATGTGAGATATGGAGCCTCATGCTGCTTTTGTAGGCTCACTGGAGGAGAAACTCAGCCTGTTCTGCTGGTGAGAGACGGCTACATTCAATCTAGTTTTAACCCATGCTTGAGTGAGGTGTAAATTCCCATATGATAAGAACACTGCCATATGCGATGATTTAAGGTGATAACTATAGAAGTACTAATAACAAGCTAGGCTCAGGTTTAAAACTTATCGAAAAACCTCAACTAGATGAAAAAGATTGATTTCTAGGCTAAACCGGAAAATTAGAACAAATGTAGTGATGTTATTAGTTTTCTTTTAACAGATGCTGTGACTGCAATGGAGAAAACCCCTTCTTAGGCTCTCAGACAGACCTGATCACCAGCGCACTGTGACCCATCTTTCTTCCCATTTTTTTGCAGAGACATGCTGTTTCCCCTCCAGTTGTGCTCTCCTACTTTAACAAATACCCTTGGGCTGACCCTGGATGAAGGCCACTAGAGCAGTGCAGACAGCTGATGTAACCGATTTCCACTGCACTGAAGAATCAGTATTTTTCCCCCTCTCATCCTGTATGTTTGAGCTACTCTTCAGCCTCTGCTGTAGTGTGTAGAACAGCAGCAAGTGCTATTTCCTAATGGATGTGCAGCTCTCAAATCCACATGATTTGTTTACCTACCATAGAAACACCTAGCAAGCACTGAAAGCAAATTGCTGTCAAAAGGAGAAGGGAGTCCACGGCAGATCAGATCTGACTATAAAAGCTTGGCAGCCTTGCTAAAAGAACAGCCAAGACCTCCCCTTTGAGACTCATCCTCTCACCTTCGGTATTGCTGACATCTGTGAAGTCCTGACTCTGCATTATTTTCTCCACTATATCATCAGCATCGATTCTGGTGTCATCCACTCGGGTTGGGTGACTCTCCACTGAATCCTTTTTCCTCCTGGGGAGAGAAAATGAAGGGAAAACTTACTCAGCTTTTCAAGACACAGACTTCAGAGGCTTCCCTTGGCAATAGCCTTCTTCTCAGCAGCTACAAACCAATCAACCACCGCATGAAGACAAAGGAGTAGATTCTGTCTTGCCTTCCCAGAGAAGGCACTTTGCTCCTCAGCTACCTACCGTGAGGGTCTATCCAGCAGAAGGGCTGGTCTGGGGGGGCGAGGTGGCTTCTCTAGTTTGTGGTCCCGCTCTCCCTCAGGACACTCCACCGTCATACTCAGCCCTCCGGACGCACTGCTGCTGGTGGAGGTATTCCGGCGATGGGTCAAGTCAGACATACTAGAAGAACGGGAGTGCTCCGTGCTGTAACCTGCAAAACCAGAGTGATTACAAACCAGATCTTCCCCCCTTCCTGGCAGCACAGTTAACAGGCAGGGCAGCTTCAGACCAGCATTTCTGCTCCCCTATACAGAGGTTTAGACATACATCTATGTCATCTGCAGAGACTAAACAGGAGACTCTGATATTAAAGGGCAGGGTGAGAGAGATGGCTGCAAATCACTCTCACAAGAGCTTGTTGCAGGAAAGAAAAAGGGATGGTGCTGGCAGAGCTGTGCAGATCAATGGTTACCGGAGATCTTGGACTGCTGGCTGGCGTAGCTGGAGTTCCGCGAGTGCCCCGAGTGGAAGACTTCCTCCGGGCTGGACAGGTTCTGGTCCGGTTCTTCTGGGACACCTGCCAAGAAACAAAAGGGTACTCCACTTACACCGTACCCAAGCCAACACACTGCAGGCAGATCACTTTGGACTGGAGGCTGATCTTGGGACGCTAGATCAAGGAAAGGGCAAGTCTGTTGGCAGAGCCCTGCTGTACAGGCTAGCACAGAGCTTAGAAGCAGCTGGGGAGTAGGGGAGACAACAATGAGCTGCTCTGTCAAGCTTATCACTAACTCTAGCATCCAGCGCCTGAATTTAAAAGCATCTCCAGGGGCTTGAAGGATCTAGAAGGACAGGTAGTATCTGAAGCGATCCATAGTTAAAAGCATTAAGCTAAGACTAAGAAAGCATTAAATAGCCACTGGCAGTAAAGTATTACAACCTCTGTTTGGGTGCTTCTCCTGTCTTCCCCTTCTATTACTTGTGAGAGAGCCCATGCCATTTCAATCACATCGAATCTGATACAGAAACTTCAGCATAACCTCTGTTCTTTTGCTATTGCCCCTGCTTGTCTCTCTTGCAGCAAGCTGATCCAAAAGTGCACAAGTGTAACACGTTAGCCAGCTTTTTAAGAAGAGCACTTGCACACTGTGCTAAGTCACTGAGGTGATGAGACTAGAGTGCTATTTTGGTGCAGTTTATCCACCTGCACATTTGGAGTGTGCTGGGAAGAAAAAAAGGCTATGGGAAAATGCAGTGCCCTTGAAAACAGCCTCATAGAGAAGCCAAAGAACTCTGCATCAGCAGCTGGAACAAGGCCATTAGACCTCAAACCAACCTCTAAAACCTTCAAAGGAACTTTTCTAGAAGATAAGTCTAAGCAACAGAATAGCTGAGTGGAGAACAATGTTAAGTGTCATTGAACACAATGGAAAGCAGGGATGAGTGCAATACGTGAATTATTAAATCCCCAGCAAAAAGAACAAATTACTTTATCTCCACTAGCAGAAACATGTGGCAAAGATTCATGCTTCCTCCCCTCAGTTGCACTTAATAGATGGTTTTGTTTTTCTCAATTTTCTTAATGAGCAGAGGGGTGAGGATGAGTGCGGGAAAACATGAAAAATTAAAGAGTTTCTGTGCTTGCAACTGCTGGGAGAAACAAAAGAGTGTCCAGGCACAGCCCAAGCATTGCATGGCTCCAGGACGGGCATTCATACCCGAGCTGAGAATGGCAGTTCTTGGCTTTGTCTGACGCAGAGAGCCAATCGTGGCTGAACTGCTGCTGCTGCTGCTTGTGGTTCCCTCGCCCTTACAGGTCAGCTGCAGGGTAGAGTCCTGTCCTGGTATGGTGATGGATTTGGCGGTGGAAGGAGGCCTGTAATCAGAAGAAGGTTACCAATTGCCAGGCAGGGACCAGGAATCAGCCCACCACGCCCGCAATTCCCACTCTGCTCTATCAAGAGGGTTCCCCCGCCTGCCCCTACCCTTCGTGGGGACGGGGAAGCTGGCAGCCCTCTGTGACTAGCAACACAGCGTGACATTGGATTTTGCTTTCCTACATGCAAGACTCAGGTCTTCCCTACCTCGTACTGCATCTGGACCGCATTACAAGGAAAAGCACGTTTCTGAGGTAAACTAAGGCAAAAAGGGACCATTCAATCATTTATACAGGACAACAGGCTCAGAGCCTGCACTATCCTCCAGAAGACCACCCAGAGCTGCCCTTTTCCCCCAACATGTGTGCAGTGTCCAGTTCGCTTCGCAAACAGGAGCCAGTTTGCTGTTGTCCAGCTCTAAATTCCAGCACCTTTTTGTTATGCCTTTCTGGCTCAGGTCAAAAAGAAACCTTTTATCCCAGCAACGCCATCCCCCTATGAGAATACTTTTACAACGACCAAATAACCTTTCTATTTTTTAACTGACGATTAAACTCCTTTTCAGTGAGACTAAAGTGTTTTTCCAGCTGTCAAAATTATTTTCCTGGTTATTCTGCGTGCTCCCAACATCCCTTTGTAAATGCTGACTGCAGGGCAGAGCGGCGAGTGCCTGGAGCCCCCTCCCTTCCTCCAGAAGTGTTTTTGGGTGGAAGCCATGGCATGTGCAGCGTGGCAAAGTGAGTATTCCTGTTGGAGCCCTAACCTCCCTGTAGCCTGAAGTCTGAACTGGAACTAATGGATCATAGTATGCTTTTTAAGTGAGGAGTGAGAAAGATAAACTTTTATTTGTCTCACTTGGAGCTCTGAGGGAAGATGCTACATGAGAGGACCTTTGCAGTATTTTGGGAGAAAAAAATAAAGCACTGAGAATATTTTATATGGGCAGCCAGACAGCCATAAAGGTTTCAGGAAACCCACAGCATGCCTTCCCCAGGAAGAAGAAAAAAAAACCCTCCCTAATCACGTTATCAGTGATTTACATGCACCCGCGTACTTTAGGGACTTGACTTTGCAGGTTAACAAGGCCTTTACAGCCTTAATCAAGCAAACTGTTTCTGCAGCAGCTGTCGGAGCAGCCCGTGGGTCTGACAGCTCAGGCTGCTCTGCCTGCTCTGCCCTCCTGCGCCTCACCCAGGAGGAGAAGGTTCATCTGAGTGCTGCAGAAAGTCAGCGCTCGGAAGAGATTTCCCAGCACAGTTTAATTCCTGCCTAATCCCCTAATGAGCGCCATTTCTTAAAAGCTCTACTGATCAAGGACTATTCTACACGCAAAGCTTCCATTTTTAGCCATTTGCACATCGTCAACATATAAGGAAAAGATGGGAATGACTGCAGAAATCCTTTAAGGAAATTAGGAGGTGTGACTTTCAGACTGACCCTACTTACATTAAATGGATATATATATCCAATTCTGTATAATTTTCAGGCACTCTAACAGTGGGACTTGCTTCCACAGTGAAGGAGCAACAGGTATTTTTGTCAGACATATTACTGCCAGACATCCTAGTACCCTAGATTTAAAACATCTGTAACTGTTACAAAGTTATGGTTCAAGATATCCAAAACTTCTTTATTACACTTCCTTCTGAAGTAGAAATTTTTCAGAATCAGATGACACTGCATTTAGGGTTTGAAAGTCTCAGAAAATGCTGCAGCACTATGAAAAGCCATTCACAAAATAAACAAACCAAAAATTATGCAGCATTTTATAACAAGAATGCAAGCTAATTTATACACTTCAAGCTAGCTCCTAAAATTAGACCTTTTAGCCCAGAATACCACTACTACAAGAGATGGCCTCAAGGTAAAGCCTTCTTCTCTCATAGTGTTGAGAGTCAACACAAAATACTGGTATCAGCACACGGCAGTCCTGTATAGTCACACACCTTACAGCACACTGAGGCAGGCTGGCTTGGACTGCAGAGTCTTGCAACGCTATACTGTGGTATGAAGGTACATGTTGCTGATGTATTTGATCCCCCAACAATTCTTTAAGCAACAGAACTGCTTCATAGCTTAACTGTACTTACTCTTTCCTATCACAATGCATTAAAAAAAAGTACATGATTGCAATTTCTCTGCTAATTAATACAAATTGTGAACCTGGGTCCCTGTAGAAGAAAAGGAAAACTAAAATGTTTCAGCCTTGCGGTATTTTTGTTGCTGTTTCAATTCAAGATCTTTATCCTGTGCGATATGTGCTGAAGTGCATCCACTTCCAAGACTGTTTTCTTCATTGACCTTTCCCTTCTTGGAGGTCAGTGAAACCAACCCCAGAGCTATGAGAAATTCTGTCCTTCACTCAAAACATGAAGTTTGTTATCAACGTCCATTAGTTTCCGAAACCTAACGGACACTTAGCAGGGAAAATACTGGCATAACCAATAACCAAGCTGGGAAAACCAGAGCAGAGAACAAACCAACCAGCAGCACGGGCTGGCTTAGCTATTCTGACTGATTCAACAATCTAGACCACCAGTTTCAAGCCCTCCCCTGTTCTTCCCAATATCAAGGGCATCTTAGAATCATAGAAACATAGAATAGTTTGGGTTGGAAGGGACCTTTAAAGGTCATCTAGTCCAACCCCCAGGTCATCTAGTCCGACCCCCATCTTTTCCCCCCTCCCCATAAATTTTAGTCTCCAGCAGAGAATGGCAAAAGAACCAGGTGTCCTGGTCTGCCCAGAACGGGGCAAGGACCCAGAAACTCACGTTTTGAAGCAGGGGTCCCCCGAAAGCAGGGACATTCCGATTGTGACCTGGAGAGGGGGGACAAGGCACATCGTTAGCCATGCTGCGGCAAGCTCCTCACTTCACAACAGCCAGGAGGTCAAGGGCTAAGTGTAAAGATTAGTAGACCTAGTTCCTTTCCAAAGGAAATCAGCTTCAGGGATTTAGCAAGGTATTTCCTTCCCTGCCCCAAATCACTGGCATCAGTGATCCAAGTTGCAGTGGCTCAGCAGGACACCAGCCTGGCCACCCCGACAATGCACTTAGAACTTTCTTTCCCTCTCCTGTTCACGCTTTCTTTGATGACAAAGAACGCTACCAAGGGTCATCACTTGGCCATATGGATGCCAAGATACCAAAGGGCAACTCTGATAATGGGAAACTTCTCAAGTCAGACTAGCAGCATAAAAACAAAATCCTGTCTCCGTACATAACAGGACCCTCTCTCAGGCCTAGCACTGCACTCTGGCTGCGATCTTTCCAAATTCAATAGTAGGATTTCCACTGTAGCAGCATCAGCTGCCGTACCTTTAGGATGGAGTTATCCTGTCGGGTGTTCTTCGTATCATATCCTTCCAGCAAGCAGCAACGGACAGTGGATCCAGAGCCCGCAAATTCTGCCAGATTTAGATCAGCAAAGCCCAGCTGTAGCCAAGAAAACAATGGAGGGGAAGGGGAGAGAAGAAAAATCATTCAATAAAGGGATATGCAGCGTCACACAGACCAAAGGAAGAGAGCACATCTGCAAGCAAGGGCAGAAACGGGAGCTGGTACACACACAGTCGTGGCTGCGAAGACCCCCTGCTCTCGAGGATGGGCAGGGTCACATTCCTAATCCCAAGCCAGGTGGACACTTGGAGGCCTTCAGGAAGCCAGCCCCGTGTGGAGGAAGGAAGTACAGTAGTGGTGCTGGCCAGGACAGTGTTAACCAGCCCGCAGTCGTTGCATAACCAAGGACATGGAAGGCACTAGGTCAACGATGTGGAAAAAACAGAATCACACATACACAAACATAATAAGGCACTCTTTGTATCGGGCCATCCCAGAATGCAGTGGAGCATGTGAACCAGGAGATGAAAGGATATTGTTACAGAGGAAAGTGACACTGTCCTTAAAAACAAAACTGAGACTTTCAGCACAGCAAGCTGGAAGTCCAGAGCCACGCAGCAGTGCATGTGCCTCACCCCCACAGATGGGGCTGCTGGGCTGGGGAACTGCTGGGGCAAAGTTTCCTCACACTGCTAAGATTTAACCAGCAAGTGGTATGTTTGACAGGCAGAAAGGAAGAGAAGTATTTGGAGAGATTTAGTTGTGAGCCCTCTAAACCTTCTCTAACAAAGGGGAAGCAAATAGGGAAGGTGACAGAAAGTTGAAGATCACAGGCAAATTCAAAGAGGGTACTGATGCCTCTAGAGTAAAGACGAACGCAATGAAGAGTACTTTTGTTTTTCTGCTCTAATTCCTGGTGTATTAATACAGCATTTCAAAGAAAAAGTTACAGCTTCTTTTATGCAGCGTTTTAGCAATAAAAGTCAGTCGTGTCTCATCTAATCTGATCAGGAAGAGATGCTGTACCCCGTATTTGGCAAAACCATCCAAGCATGGAAAGTTTGCATCACTTCAACATACAGGTCAGCTTCCACGAGAACACGGAGAGAAGGTGGGGAAGCAGCAGCTCAGACCTAGCTGTTATTCTGTGCATTGCAGTACATTTCTCCTGCCCTAGTGCTGACAGCTGGATGATACAACCGAACAGGGAGCCCCAAACAGTAGCACCATCCTAAGGAAATGTGGTGCTCTGTCAACTGTGGAAGCTGATAGGGAGTCACAGCACAAACCACAGTCACTGCTGTATGAACCCCAGCTCCCACTGTTCCAAATCAAAAGTCTAAACCACAGTCTGCACAAGATATATGATTCAGGGGAACACAGCAGCAAGATTAGCATAGCTGCTTCCTGCATCCCACTCTCAAAGGGGAAAAAGAGTTGATGGCAAAGGAAAAAAAAAAAGTGTGGGATAGAGCAGGAACCTTTCTTCAGCAAAAAAAAAAAAAAAAAAAAAAAAAAAGGAAGGAAAAAACCCCCTAACTTTTCTCCCTCTTTTCTCCCTTCTTAAGAATTCCCTTAATGCAAGCGTTTCTCCAGCCCTTACTGTAGATGTTCCTCTGTCTCTTCTAGCCAAGGGCTATGCTGCTTGCTGAATATTCACTGATAAGGAAAAAACAGTGAATTTTTATCTCTCAGAGATAAACAGGACAGGAGAAAGCCACAGCGGGAGTTGCAATCCATCACTGCGACAAAACTGGAAGACCAAGAAGACACGGCATGACCACACCAGCAGAACAACATGGCACAGGAGTGGCCCAGACCCAGATCCCTCTTCAACCAATATGGTGTGCCGAGGTCAGAAGCTCTTCTCAGGAAGCAGACTCCCAGTATATAGAGGAAGGATCCCTTAACAAAAGGATGTTTTCAGAGCTAACCTTTCAGAATAGTTTCCTCAGTTTTCCAGCCAGCTGATGGTGTTTCTTCCAGCTCGGGGAGAGTTTCCGCTTTATCAGTCCTTCCTGTTGGCTTCCGCTCTATAACCCCTGACACTGAAGTGACGTTAATGTCAAACCAAAAGGTGCGCGAGTTGATGGAAACTCTGTCCTGAGCACAAACAGCTCCATCACTCTCAGTCCCTGCTGAAGGGGGACCAGGTAAAGAGGGCATTCACAAGCTGCATTTTCCTCTACATCTGCTGCCACAATTGGAGGATTTTTCAGCTGAATGAATATAGTTTAAAAAGGTGAGGACTCATTGTTTAGAATGGGAAAACAGTTGCATGAATATACACCACAGACTTCTGCTAGAAATGTTAGGAATCCCAAGTCAGTCAGTTCTGCCATGAGGACCTGCCTGGAACAAGCCTAGTCCATAGGGCAGGCTTAATCACCCTGTCTGGTGTGACATCCCTTGTCCCCAAGCTGCCAAAATGCTCGGGTCATCTTCTGTTGAATTCTAGGAGAACGCATCTGCCTTCTTCACAGGAGACCAAGCAAGATACGAGCCCAAGAGATGACAAGTACTTGAGCTTTGGTCTCTAATTCTGGGCTGGAGCAACTAGGTCTCTCTCAAAATGCCACTACACACGACTGGAGACTGAGTAAAAGGGAAGTACTTTAGAACATGGCCTGAATAAGAGCCCAGGTTAACTCCACCATGGAGACATACCTTCAGGCTTCCTTTAACTCTGCATTTCCAAATACTGTGGGAAGCTTGAGGATGGACACTGCGGGAGGAGCAGGCTGATGCATTTACTTTGTCTCAGAGGTATGTCTCTTCTTCCAGCTATGCTGCTCTCCTTGGACAGGCAGCTCTGCAGAATGGAGGAATAACCTCCCCCTAGCACGAATTTAGTGAAACAGAAACTGATGGCCCCAGAGACCATGTCCTAATTAGCAACAAAAAAGGAACGGTGTGGGCAGCAACGTTGCCCTCTATCACGCAGCACAGCAGTACATAGGAGTGAGTGCCGTTCAGCCTTCAAAGCCAGTTGCCTCCATGGTCTCAGGAAGGCTATCGATTAGAAAAAATTCTTACAAGGTCATGCGTGACCTGAACATCTGTTTATTAGAAACTAGCAGCAGTGACTCATTTTCAAACAAACATGGTTTCAGGCT
This sequence comes from Fulmarus glacialis, assembly GCF_000690835.1. Lineage (NCBI taxonomy): Eukaryota > Metazoa > Chordata > Aves > Procellariiformes > Procellariidae > Fulmarus > Fulmarus glacialis. The sequence goes on from NW_009197914.1 coordinate 16,176, forward strand.
CTGCACGAGCTCAACTTCTAAGCCAACATTGTCTCTTGATCCAGCACAAAGAGGAGAACGGGGTGGCCCATTGTCTCTCCCATAGCACAGGCAAGAAAACGGGGGGGAACAAACCAAAACTAACATCCCTGCTGATCAGTTTGTTTTTTGCCTCAATGTCTCTTGTGCTTTGGAAGGCGGTGATTTCTGCTGTAGGTTTCTGCCTGCACTCGTGAGGCAGCGAGGTGCCTACCCCAGCCACAGCTGGCTGCTGTGTTCTGGAGAACAGGAGTCTGTGTTTCTTTATTAGTGAGACGTTGCCAGAAGCCAGAGAGTTCACATCTGACTCAGAACTTCCCCAAAGTTTGAGGACATGCAGATCATCTTCCCAACCCCCTTCTCAAATCCACATCCAGTGTGATCTGGATCATGTCCCAGCAAGCTGATTTTTTTTGGGAAATCACTTAACTCAGGCTTAAACTAAGAACTAATGACTGTCTCTCCAGATTGCTTCACGCAGCAGCCACTAGTTTCTAATGGGTGTAAAGCACTAACAGAAGACAAGACCATCATCACTCTGCCACATTTGCCCTTTCTGTGCTCTTACCTTTGAGTAGGTTTTTCCGCCCTTCAGCTCCTGTAATGGGAGACAAAACAAACAGGAAAAGCAGCTATTTTATGTGCTGGGGAAACAGGGGGAAAGTCTTTACTCAATCTTGGAATTTGCTCTCAGGATTTCACAAACCTCTGTGTCTCAAGGGTTACCACCACCCTGGTCGCTCCCACCCTCCATCAAGAGAGAGTCTCCATTTGAGTCACATCCTGGCCCAAACAATCTTTCCTTCCCACCACTGTCCATGCAATTCTTCTTGCTGCCAAAAAAGCAGCTAGTAACCAACACCAGTACACTGGTAGTACTACCTGCCAGAAGCAGAAGCTAGATGCTCACCTTACGGACAGATACTCGGCAGATGCAGGGGTCCAGGAGTCCTGTGGCTGGGTTGGCACTCATTTTACACACAAAGGTGAATTTCTTTTTCCAGCGGACACAGTTTTCCTGAACTTCCTCTCTATGAGAATGCAAAAAAAAAAAAAATACAGTCTTCAAATAAAGGTACAAAGCCAAATCAATCCCGACTATTAAGTATCTTTTTTAGTGACTGGCAACCTGGCCTGTAAAGATCCTCTACAACACAGCTTGGTCCGCACCACCTGAAACTGCACCACACAAAGGTGTTCCATTAGCATCAAGCTTTTCACTAGTCAATACAGGTAAAATCCACCTCGGTTACAGGGAAGACTAATCAACTCATCAACAGAGTTTGCCTTTAAAACTCTCACAAGCTCTCAGACATTTCCTGCTTAGCCGGTTTAGCTCATTCATTGTCCGGCCGGGATAGAGCCAGCCTCCGTAACCGAACTGGGCTGAAGGTTCACAAGCTTATCTTCCTACAATGTGCCTGTTTTGTACAGCCTCTGTACAGCGAATGTGCTATGTGTCCTGGACAGCGTGTCCCAGGCAGCCATCCTGCTTCTTATGCTGGGACTAAGCCAGCGAGGACGGCCAGCTCGAAGAAGGACAAAAATGCACGTGGAAATGCTCCCGGGTGCATGCAGACAGGACTACACCAAGCAAACACTGTGCTTCAAATCACTGGGGGGGGGTGTGTGTGGGTGTGTGTGTGTTTCAGACTGTAAGGCAGTCTCAGCCAGGGAGGAGGCAGTTTTCCTTGCACAGCTTCTGAGCAGCCTACTCGCATCTCCAGGGTGAGTGGAGAAGTGCATGACTCCAGCATAGCCTGAGCCGCAGAAGGAAGAGAAGAAGCCTTCCCGAGCGCAGGAATCATTTCAGGTATAGCTTTGGCTTTTGCAGACCCCTCAGGGGAAGCTGGATTTCACCCTTCAAAGGAGGCAGGTTCAAAGGAGCGTGAGGGCCCTTCCCCGGGGCTCTGGTTCCCCACTGAGTCTCTGCAGGACCTGATCCGTTTATGGCTCAGAGCTTGGCCCTCAGCCAATTAAGTTCTCAAAGTAATGAGGCCAGGGGGAGGGAAGGGAAGGCAGTTTTGACAGCTATGAGCTAGCAAGTTTGCATCTCGCTCTTATCTCTCCTCTTAGCACAGGACAAAGGGGCAAGGGCACCCGATAAAGTGTTTGCTTTAGCAGGGAAAGGGAGGCGTCCCACCATCTGACCCAGGCATGGTGCGAGCCAAAGAGATCGGTGGCAAAGGGGAGAACGATCAGTCTTGGTATTGCCTCAACTCTCCTTCTGGGAAGGAAGGGGCAGAAGTTGCGCACAGCCCAACAAGCCCTTCTGCAACCTCGAGGTGAGCCCAACAGGACAGATACCAGGGACTGGATCCTGACCCAGGAGGTCCCCTCTAGTCCTCTCTTTTGTCCTCTCTGAATGTGCTGGCCAAGGCAAACACAGAGAACAGAAAAAGAGTAGCTGACAAATAACTGAAACCTGTAATCCTCTCTAATGCAGATAAGGGCTGATCATCCCTGTTTAAAACGTGGGAAAACAGAAGGCAGCAATTCCTTCAAGGCAGTGAACTTAAACTCCTTCCAGACAGAACTAAGGCTAGCTATTGAAGTCATTGAAAAGTGAGACATCTAAGTGCCGAAAATACCTTTGAATCTGGGATTAATTCAAGATGAGATCTGGTTCTCATTGCTCCATTCAACTCACTCCAGCTCCTTCAGACAGGAGAAGAAACGCTTCCAGAGGAATTAAAAAGGCTTTGCCTATAATAAAATAGTCACTGAGCCAGCCAAATTAGGCAAGTTAAATTTCAGATGCGAAGTGCCTTAAACCTGACTTAACAGTAGGTATCTTGAATGACCTAAAGGAAGGAAAACTCAGATACAGATGAAAAAAAGAATTCAACAGAATAGAAAAACGCTTGCGAACACACATGCTTCAGAAATACCAGGAAGGTATATGGGATGCAGACAACACCGAATATTTTAGCAGCATTAGTTGTCTTTAAAAAGGAACTGCTATTTTCTAGAGAGCAAGGCTAATGCTAATTCTGCTAACGACACCAGAGCTTCAAGCCGAATCCTGGAAGGCAGCTACAAGTGAATGATCTTCAGATCAGACAGGTACAACAGCACGTTGCTGCAAACCTCGTTCACAAACACGGCTCAGAGCTCTAACTCCTGTCACAAGAGAATATTTAAGTGACTAAGCTCCAGCTCCCGAACGCCCATCGCATGCGCCTGGCTCCCTGCAGCTGCTTCGTCAGTAGGATCGGCAAGAACTGCTCTAGCGTGCGAGTTTCCTTACTCATGAGTTCTCACTCGTATTACAATGCAGCTATGATTAAGCATCTGCTAGATGCTGTTAAGTCCAATGAAGGCTAATTACTTCAAAACATGGCAAAAAGTACTGATTAGTAATAAAGAGCTCCTTCATAGCTAATTTGCTGTTAGCGTAAGCTCTGCTAACAGACATTCTGCTTTTTATTAAGGATGTATGTTGGCTTTCCAAAACTGCTGTCGATACCACATGGCGCAAGGGATTAGGAAAAGGATTTGGGGGGGGTTATGTTACCCACAGCACCGCGAACACGAACCCGAGCTGCAGGTGCATGCGTAGCTTGGGGCTTTTTATGTCTTCGGAATAGTCTGCACAGGGCGGAAAGGAGTTTACAAGATAAAATGCAAAGCTGCTTTCCAGTCACAAGTTTCACAATCATTCAACAACAACTTTCAACTTTCTTTTTTATTTTAAAGAGTGGCTTTTAAGGGTGGGGGCTGGGTCAGTATCATTACACAAGCAAGCGACAGCACTACTGTTTCAAGCCAAACTCTAAAAAATTAGTTCCACATTTCCAAAAGATGGCATTGTCGGGAAGCGATGGGCTTTGTCTATCCACCTCCCATCAAGCTATCGTTAGGCTGGTAATTAGAGAACACTAAAATAGGGGGAAAAGGCGGACTCAGATGAGGAGCAGTTTTGCATTTAGCCCTAGAATATTCTCTGATGTACAGTTAGGAACCATCACACAGAAACCAAAATCACACAAGAAGCGTGGTGAGGGCTGCACTGAGAGAGGCATTTCCTTCCATCCTAATCACAAGGAACCTAAAAGCAAAGCAGAAACTAACAGCTTAAAACCAGAAGTGTCTAATTTTAAGTTTTACTCTGTATTTGGAGAGCCAGAAATAGATCAGACCAATGACTGGTACTAGGTGCCAATTCAACGGGTCTTCAGAAGTTTTATTTTAAAAAAGCCGTTTGTACCGTTTTGCAAAAAGACTCCCAGAAGGTTGAATCCCTGCCAAGCTAAGCTTTGCCCTCTTCTGACTTGAGACTTATTCAAAGCTGTGTAATTACTCTTCCAGACCTAAATATACCTCCTCAGAATAAACCAATGCAACCCTGCGGCAGCTTTTGTGAAAAGTGGAGTTCCAGAAAGAGCTTCTTGGGCTCTTCCAACCCTGGAGCTGCTCATCTACCTCCAGCTCCTTGACCAGTCAGAAGGGACAGTTTACTGCATCCCCCAGCCACCATCTTACCCTCGAGAAGATTTAGCAGAAAAAGAGCAATTAGAAGATGTTTCACCATAGCACGGTATGAATCCAAGTTACAGGAATGATGCACAGCAGCGACCCACCAGTTTATCTACTTTTAGAGAAGTAGCAGTGTGCTCGGTGAAGCCACTAAGGCCTCTTTGGGTTGGATCTCATGCACAGCCTTACTGCAGCTCTGGAGATAGGTGGAGGAACACGCGATGAACAGATTTTAGAGCAGAGATGTTTACCAACTGTGATTTTAGTGCCATGGACAGAGTAGTACTGTTACAGAAAGCCACAAAGTTCACTATGACTGCAAGTTAGCTAAAGCAAACACTTCTAGAAAAAGGCCACGTATACGACCCATGCTATCTTGGGCTACTGTGAGCCTCTGTCCCACATGAAAACCTAGCTAATGAAACAGCAGGACAGAGATTAAAACTTCTATTTACAGACTTAAAGCTGAGTTGCGCCCAACTGGGTATCATGCTTCAAACACACAACCCGCTGAAACAGTTTTGCCTTGCTGGAACATTTAGAAAAGCAGATGTTTCACTCTTACTTTATGGCAGTAGTCACACATAAGACAGTTAAAAGTACAAAACATCATAAAAAGGCCACAGGCTTACTGGGAGGGCAACGACAACAAAAAATAGCTTTCTAATGCCGAACATTTCAGTAGAGCAATGTGTTTCAGTCTGATGTTTCATGCACGGGAGCAGATGTGGGAAAACCTCAGGCTAAATGAGACAGTATATAGATAAGCGCGCACACAAAGAGCTGCTTATTCAGATTTCCTCCTCATCTACACAAAGAGGGAGGGCGAGCTTTCCTATTTCTGATGCCCAACCCACATGCTCACTGTCCCCCCCCTCAGAGATGTGGATCTGTGTCAGACCCTTCAAGCAGAACTAATCCTCCTGCCTGCTCGCAGCAGACGGTGCTCTGCATCCTCCCCGCTGGTTCACCACTGCACGCAGGAGTGCAACATCACTGAAGCAGCATCTCGATCTGATAAAGCACAAGAAAGATAACACCGTTTTAAAGAGGTCAATGAGCCAAGTCCCAGCTCAGATTCATTTAAGTGCAATGGATTGAAAAGCAGCCCTCGAAGGGGCCCCAAGCAGTGCGTCTTTTGGGGAGGAAGGTAACACAACCTCAGCAATGCAGGTACAATCCCCTCAATCACAGAGAGGGGGGAAAGAAAAAAAAAAAACAAGTTATTTCAGCAGATTGCATCTGAAGGGCAACATCACATACCTTCTACAGCATTTCTTTACACGGCTCTGCTTTCAACTGCAGAGACCCCACCGTTAACACAGCCTCATCTATTCCCCAGCACTTCCGAAGGCTGAATTAGAGCAGGATCACTGACACTCCCTTAGCTTGGCAAAGTCTGGAACAATCCTGTGTTATGCTCCGGAGTTACTACTTTAACCATGTTATCTAGTGCAAAGCTGTATGAGAGACCTTCGGTAAGGGCAAGGAAGAGTCCCTGAAAAACCCGTTTCAAAACTGACTTTCTAAGATGCCCAGGTCAGTAACCAGTATTCACATGGTGCTCACAGCATGTCAAAATTTATATCATCCTACAGACACAGCAGGTCCAGCTACAAACAGAGGGCCTAATCACTGCCTATAAAGCATAGAAAATAAGAATGTGGGTGAAAACATATATAAGAGAAAGTAAGCCTTCATTTAACCATTAACTGGTTTAGATATATGATCCAAAAGCTGTAGGTATCCCCAAACAACAAGCTGAGGACAGGGCACTTCACTGCAGCACACGTATTATTAAAGAAAACTGCAGCTCTAAGGCTTTGCCATCCAGATATCTGGCAAGCAAAAGGAGAGAAATCAATAGCAAACAAGAAGCACCATCAGCAGACAGCACACCAAACAGCAGCACGGGAATGGATCACACTAGTAAAAGCTTAGGGCTGCCATCTTTTTTATCTTGTCAAGCTCAAGCAGGCCAAACACAGCTAGAAAGCAGAAGCAAACACGATGCAGCAACTGGTGCTGGAAGCTCAGTGGAAACGTATCCAAAGAATCAGAGGTGACACACCATATTCCTTAGGAAGCACCATACAGGATCATAAAAAACCAGCTGGATACACAATGCATGGAAATCCAAGACAGTTTAGCCTGGAGACGTCCAAGTGCTTTATGGCATGTTATTTACATGGAGGGGTTTTGCCTTCCCCAAGCAGAAGAAGAGAAAGGGCTGCAACTAGCTCTCAACAATAAAGTTACTCTGTTTTGACTGGGCTTACATCACTGACCAGAACAACTGCCAACCCTAAGAGCTGGACGTCTCCCCCACTGCAAACAACCCAGTATTCTCCAGCTGACAAGTGCTGGTTGTTGTGTAGTAGACATTAGCAGTTATGATGGAAAAATGGCTCAGAGACAGATGATGCAGGCTGTGTTACTAAGAGAACTAAGCAAGCCTTTGTCATTTGAAACAAGTCTTATTTGGATGTTTCACTGCAAGCGTTTTAAACAAGGGTTCAGCAAACCTACTCACAAAATTCACTTCTGAATTCCCAGCAAATCTATTCCAGTGACCCATGCTGGAGAAAGACACCTACCCACATCCTATTCTGCATGTTAGCTTATACCTCTCAATTTAGTTCTTCATTCACACCAGAGGGGAGATACGTATGGGCTCTCTAAATGCCAAATTTGAACACCAATGCTTTTAGAATGAAGCATTTGCACGACCCAGCATTTTTGGGGGGAACAAGGCAAGCTCCAACATTTCTGGAGGGCTTCACCATGCTTGTTTAGTTCTGCCTCACACCAGGAGATGGATGTACATCCGCTCCTGCTGTTCACTGGCACTTGGGGAGGTGGGGGAATTGCGAACAGGGAAGGAGGAGTAGGGGAAAGTCAGCTCAGGAAACTAGATTCCACTTCTGCAGTTAACAGCACAGCTTGCATAATCCCTATTTGACTGGAGAAGAGACAAATACAGGAAAAAGGATTAACAGCAACTGTACAGGAAAGAAAAAAGCTAATGGAAGAAACTTCAACCACAGCTGAGAAACCAAGGTAAGGAACAGTCAAGAGCATTTCACTGGGGGACAGGGGAGATGACAATAGCACCAAGTATGTGAAAGGCAGGCGACGAAAGAACTGGAGCAAAAACAACGAGGTGAGCATGAAATAAAAACAGGATACAAAGAATGACTTAGAAATCCTCCTTAGGAAATAAGCTGGTATCTAGCAGGCAAGTGATTGACTTTTTATGGCTTTAACCTTATTTCCAGAAGAAGCCTATTTCCGTAGAAGCACGGCTTTTGAACTGCATATTACAGTTCCCTTCAAGGCAGTGATCAATCTTGATAAAGGTCCACCAGTACGAGCCAGGGAGTGATAATACCTACTGGAGAATGGGGGTGGCAGTCAATCACCAGTAGAAAACCCTCCAGCATCAGCATTCCTAGTTGTGTATTAACAGCTTCTTTGAACGGCAGTAATTCAGTTATGTCTGGACTCCAGTCACGTGCATCCAGACACGTCTTTTATAAGTGACAGACATGAAATCCTGCACCTCATGCAGAATGTCCCATAGGCAAGAGTTTTCCAGTGCAGTCCGTCTCATGTACTCCAGATCACTGCACTGGGTAACCACACTCTCCAGTGCATCCATGGCTTCTAAAACCTAGCATTGGGGGTTATTCTAGAAAAAAATATTTCCAACCATTCCTTGTATCTAACTCTTAAAACCGTTAAGCTCCTCCTAACATGAACTATGTTAAAAATACTATGAGAAACAATGGAAGTTATTAAAAAATAGCATGCAGCTGGTGACCGAGTGCTACAGCAGAAGTTGCATAACGAAATAAAAATTGTGCCAAATGGAGAAAGAAAGTCACAGAATAATGACCCTTTAAAACTTAAGCTATGGAACAAGTCAGATGAGTTTTGGAAGGGTAAGTAAGGGTGGAGCAGGGAGAAGGCAAGGGGAAATAATTCTAACAGACTCAGCTGCAGAACAGCAAGGGACGTATACATGGATGGCACTTTACAGACAGGACGTGCCCAGCAGAGCCAGTCTGTTTTGAGGTATTTATAATTTACATTCTGCCATCTCGAAGCAGAGAAGAAAAGCCAGACATCAGGAAAACAAGGACAAGAAGGGACTGTAACAGTAAATGCTGTGCAATACATCTACTGTTACACTCTGTGCTGAAGACAGACCAACCCGAAGTAGCACATATCCAAGGACTTCTTGCCACATCTACAGAGCACAAGCTCTTTTGGTCAGAAGCCAGGGATGTGTGCCAGGAGCAAAAACATCACAAGCAAAGAACCACCAAACTCTTAAGTGTAAGGAAAGGAATAACTGGATAGATGACTCAGTTACTGAAACACAAGTCTGTAATAATGTGCGTATTGAACACCGAAAGACGCATTTTCTTTTTTTGAACTCTGATCATGCACTGAGTCACCACACCAACTCCCACTTCTATTGTTCTGATAGACTACGTTGGAGCGGGATTAGCCAAGAACGAACCACGTGCCAGGCTGCCAAGCCCACCACCAGTGCTTTCTTCTCACAAGCAAATTCACAAGGGTTTCAGTTTCAGAAGAAGCAAGAACAGGCCTGCACTGCAGATTTCCCTTGGGTCTGCCCAGGTCAGCCACCAGCTGCTACACTCAGGTTGCTCTATGTTGGTGCTGCCTTCTCCAGTCTGTCTCAGGTATGTCGTTCCTTTGCTCCCGTGGTTGCTCTGTGCTGCAGAAGAGTGGGCTACCTTGCAGTTCACACCCAGCACATTCTGAAGAACTCATCTAACTCTGGGCATAAACACCTTTCAGATCTGATTTTCCACAACTATGACCACTGAACAATCAAACGTGCTCTATGTGAAACAGGCATGGGAACAACTTAACTAAAAGGGCTCCTGAACCCTGACCTATGCTTCCAGCCAAGTCAGCTGGAGTTACAGGGGATGAGCAAACCCAAGCTGGGAGACCTCCATGTGACTGGGGGATGGAGGGCACAGAGGGAGCGAGTGTTCAGGCTCATTACCAAGTTGATTGCACAGTAAAACCCACAAAAATTAAACGAGGAAAAAAACAAGTCCTGACTCTCCCAGGGCCTGTTTGCCCTTTAGACAAATCACAATTCAAATCTCCCCTGTGGTTCTAACAGATAGAGGAACTAAAGCTTCAGAAGGTCCCAAATGCTGCAGAAAAACTCTGAGGTTTGTTCTGTACAGATTCTTGTAAGATTAAAGCAGATTAACCCACCATATTTCAGAAGCAATACGTGTTTCTGTATCACTCTGTAGCTTGGAAAGCCTTTTCACTTCTGGCAGACTGTAGATGTAAAATGAAGATTCACTGATTATCTGTTGCTGATATATTTGTAAACTTTCTTCATCCCCTAAGTGTTAGCTGTCATTCTGAGAGATTCCAGATTTGCCTTTTGCTGACTAAATTTAAACTCCGACTGAAGAAAGCCAGCAATGTAAACTCCAGCACAGAGAACTGATAATATCCCTACCACACAGGGTACAAGAGATGGCTACAACTCCATGATGCAAGAAAGCTGTGTTTGTAAACAATATGCTCTTATAAAGAAAAAAGCAAGCTACCTTTCAAAACAAAAAACCCCATGCCCCCCCAAGATGAGAAAAATCAAGACATAGGTCAACTCAATATTCCAGGGTTTTGCTGGGATAGTAAATCTGGCAAATGAAAACCTTGAAGGGAATCGACACAAGATTAAGAACAACATCCCTGACTCAAGTGATGTACACGGAGACAAATCTTTTTGCCTCTAAGGCAGATTCATGGCATGTGAAGACATACTGATGCCAGAATAGTTAAGTGACATTTTATTGCCAATATCAGCCCTGTTTCAACCAGGAGAGTTTGCCAATATAGCTGTTCCAGAGAAGTCTTTATAGTGCAAATTAACCTGAACATGAGGCCAAGTTCATTTCTGGAATAATTTCATTAATACCATGTGATGTAACATCACTGCAATTTGGCTCGAGTATGCTGAAGAGCCCTTCAGTAAATAAGCTGCCTGAAGTCAACCCCGGTGCTAAAAGTAGGTTTAGTTACCCAAGAGGTAACACCCTACCGTGCTCAGACATGTTCCTCTATGAATCACTTCTATACAGTATACGTTTAGTCAAAACCAATACAATAGTCCAGGAGAAAGCCCTTTATATGTTAACAGCAGCTTTTTCATTCCAGGATGAATACAGGTGTTTTATGATGGTTCCTTTATAAAGGCACCGTTCAGCAGTACAAACCAGGTCACTGGTTTTAAGGACAAGGTCCAAACATGTTCTCACTGAACCTCTGTCCCCTCCATCAATATCTATCACTGTTAGGGTTTATCAGCAAAAAGGCTACTCAGCAGAAGAGGTCTGCAAATTAAAAAAGGCTGCTGAGTAAATCCTGCTGCCCCCTGACTCATCACCACACTGGTGGTGACGGGCTGGGATTTCTAGACCCTGCCTGTCCCAACTCTCCCTTCCCTTTTGCCCCGAATCCGGAGCGTGTCAGACTTGGTAGGATGACATGGTTCCAAGCCAGCAAGAGGAGAGGAGAGAAAGGGGTCTAAGACAGAGTAGTTAGAGCTGCTTTTGCTCTAACAAAAGAGCCACAGCTCCAGGCAAACGCAATTTTCTAAGAAAGACCAATATCTCATGATGCAACTTGTCCTAATCAGAGAAAGGTAATTTCATAAATTACATCTTGGTTAAAAGCAGAAAACGGGAGAGCTCTGCATTTTGCAACAGCAGTCGGTGCTAGTTAAGCCCGTGGGAAATGTTAGCATAGGCTCCCACTGCTCAGCTGCCAGGAGCAGGTTTCTGAGGATCAGAGAGTTTTTACCTTCTCTGTGGCTGTCACTACCAGTTGTATTCAGACACATGCCCTTGATTCTCCCCTACTGAGAGCAAATGACATTGGAGATGTGTATGCATCCTTCTGGAGGGAAGACAACGTGCAGGTTTATTTTGAAAGAACAGACGTACTTGCACGGAAAGCAGGAAAAGCCACTGCTATAAACCTACATCAGAAACGGACCTTAAAGAGAACAGTGGCCAATCAGAGTATGATCAGCTACTCCCAGTACAGCAGAAGAAGAGTATTCAACAAAGCAGAAAAGCAGCAAGTGTAAGAAACAGTTATAGGAAATACACTCCTCCACAACACAGAATTTGCCTTGCGGCAAGGAGCACTGCAGGCTACTGAAGGCAGATGAGCAGCACTGCACTTGAAAGGAATTCAACATTTATGCAGATGCAATTGCCCAGTATTACTGAAGTATGAGATAAAACATAGCAGGCCACTGACAGAAGCCAGGAAAAGAGCTTTCCTACAGAGGGGTTACTGCATAATTAATCTGTAACAGAGGCAAGCAGACTACCTCTTGAATAGCCCTTATTGCTTAGTCTGGAAACAGGATGCTGCGCTAGCTGGGACTGACCTGGTACAGCAAGTCTACGTCAAAGTGTGAACACAAACTATTGCTCCATTCCAGGGCAATGGAGCATTAAGAGATCTGGAAAGATTGCTGAATTACAGATATCCTAGATTCCTCCCTCATATTCTGTGACATGCAGGCACAGCCTAGGCGATGATGGGAAGAACAGGAACTAGCAAGAGAAACAGAAAAAGCATGATGAAAATACAGCCAAGCTGGCAACCTTCTCCCCAACCTATACATACGCGAACAAAAATCCACTGAAAACCATGATACCACACCCAACCTCACCTTTGCTGTTTCAAGCATGGATAAAACCTGAAAGAGTCTAATACAAGGGGAAACAAGTAATTCTCTAAGCCTGAGTTTTTCCAGACAAGCCCTTCCTTCCCCCTCTCCCGGCCATTTTCATTTTTATTTTGATGAGCAATATTATCCCTTAAGGACTGGAAACAAAACAGAGAACAAGGCAATAGGAAATCTTTGGCAGGGTTCACTCTGGCCTCCCCATTTTGTGCTCCTTACACTCACCACTTGCATTTCAGGAGGAATGAAAACTCCAGCTGCAGCGCAGGAGCACAGGTAGGCATATGCTGACCGGTCTTTCATGTGGCAGCTGGCTGAGGGAGTCTCTGTTGATCATTAACCCAATATCCATTAGTGAAACATCTTGCCACAGTCATTTCATACAAAGTTTTATTCTGGAAGCAAAAATGGAGGTATGTGACTACCCCAAAATGAAACCCTGAGGCCACATCCCTTTCAAACAGGGTTTCCTATTACAGGTTCCTTGACCTGCTTTTCCATTGGCAAAGCCAGACTGGAGCACAAAGCTTGGTAATTTCTGAAAGGCTCTAAACAAGACCTTAAATTTCGTTTTCTGCATTTGGTACACTGAATGGCAAGAGAAGGGACTTGCCTCATTGAGGCAAATATGCAGCTCTAGGAAGCTGCAATCCCAAAAAACATTTTCTAGCTTTAGCTGTTTATTTCAGTGAGCACATTTCAGGCTAGCATGCAGCGGTGATGATCTCTGTAGGTCTCTAAAGCTGCATTGCTAGTTAATGCTGCGGCTTTCTAGCCCTTCCAGGACAGTAAATCCATATACTCTCTTCCTTCCTCCCATGTAAGCACCGTCAGTGCTTTCAGGCTCAACAGACAGTTGAGTTAATTTCTTATTTACAATACAGCACGCAGCCATAAAAGTATTTTTAGCTTCAGTCCCACCTCCTACTACAACATGGGACCTCCTTCAAGGCCTCCTCTCACTAAAGTAGTATGATAAATTCAGCCAAAGGAAAGGCATAATCCTGCTCTCTTGCCAGCTCAGCTACTTTCTATCCACAGGGAAAGCATCCGTTACATAGACTGTATATGCTATTGCTTATCTAGAACATCCTGTCTCTTCCACACTTGCCTCCTCCCAATCCTCTAGTCTCCATATGCTTCCTCTTCATTTTCTACCTCATCCCCATAACCCAGTCCCATTTCCTCAATCTTTTCCACATCTTAGCCTTATCAATTGAGCTACATGGGAGACTCAAGAGGAGCACGTGAAAATGACATCCATGAAGATCAGCAATTTCGAATCCTGCAGAACAATTCGCTTTCTTGCTCATCAGATTAAAAATACACCAAACAAGAAGGCTGTTCATCCAGTGAACATAGGCACAACTGTTTGTCTAGTGGGAAGTGCCTTTCAAACCCAGGCACTAAAATGAGATGCCGAGTCTCACTGTATGGTACCAGAGAGATCATAATGCCAAGTCCGGAGTTACGATAGTGATGTGTATCGTGTCTCCTAGCAAGTGCACTTGGCATAATATGAATAAACTGCAAGAAAAAAACAGCCTCTCATCCTGCAGTGTAAGCAGCTGTTACTGGGGTGGGGTAACACATCCAGCCACCTGAAATAACACCTGAAATAATTACCTTTACAGCACGGATTACTGATACGAGGTCACAGGCCATTACAGAAGAAACAAGCAGATCCAAATGTTGGTCCAGGGCACTCCTAAAGGCTTCTGTTTTACTATACAACGAGCCACAGCTACAAAATAATTCCTGACCCATTTCAGAGCAGGCTGTAAGCCCGGCGCAGAGCTGGCAGCCCACAGAGGATGCAGAATATACCCTGTTTGAAAAAGGGAGGCCACATACAGAGCCACATCCGTCTGTCCTTGCACGGATGAGACCTTACAGAGCCAAGCACAGGAGGATGCTGCGAGAGCTCACCATCCTGCTCCGTCAGGCTTGTGAGCATGCAGACTTGCCCTGAAGTGAGGGAGGTTTCTGATCTGAGGGAGACGGCAGGTTCTTTCCCGAAACACTACCAGATGTAGCTTCCTGCAATAAAATAATAATAAAAAATAAATCTGTACCTACCTCATTTATCTAGAAACTGGTACCAGAACAACTTGCCATTGGCAACTTATGGCCTATTAAAATACCAACCACTGTGCAGTGAGACCACAGGCTCCCGAAGGCATGCATGAATTCCTCTGAAATACAGCTACAAAGCTAGAGTCAACACTGATGGCAGCTCAAGAGCACAAAGAATAAACAGACTGGAAGCCATTTAGGTTTTCCCCTGTATTTCAGAAATAAATACATGTCTTAAAGGGCGGGGGGGGGGCACCCTCTCCTACCTCCCCTTGTCCTCGGCCAGAGCTGATAGTATTCCCACCCTGTAAATCAAGCAGGCCACAGGGCCCCAGTCTCAAAGTAGCACATTAATTTCCAATGAGTAATTTTTTGAGCCAAGGGCTGCTTAAGTCACACAGATAAGGCTGTTGCTAAGATTTAGCTGTCAAAGCAATGCCAGTTCAGAATCGGTGATGAGGGGGAAGTTTGAAAGCCGGCTGTATCTGAACATATTTACTGATGCTGTACACACAGCGTATCGGTTACAGCGCTTTAGATTACAGCTCTGGTCAACAAAGCAGCCCCTGCCTGAGCAACAGCAGGCAGAACAGGAGTCAGAGCACAAACAGAGACTGTTCTTTACTCAACAGGATACAGCCCCCACGGCAGGAAAGTTTTAACGTAATTCTGCCCGTCTTGTGACAGGCTCCAACGTGGTGACAGGAAGAGGCAAGTCTGGCACGAAGCAAATCAACCCACCCCAAAGCCTCTACAGTCAGACCCTGCAGGTGTAGCAGCCAGAGCCCAGAAAAGGTGAAAGAAACGTTCCGCAAATTCAAAGTGCAGCTTAAGATGGTTTGTGCCAGAGACCTTGCGGTGCTGTATCACTTCTGCACTTTTTCCAACACCCTCAACTTGCCAGAGGTTAAACGTCATCCACTGCTTCTGCTCTCACGACTTTCATCTACATTTAGCTACACTGCTGGAATGAAACCCCTTTTTATCATTTTTGCTGTCTAGTTTCTCTATATTTGTTTCAGAACGCAAGCGGTGCAGATACTATGCCTTAATATTATCTTGAACTAGGCTATATTTTATTGCAAACCATTTCTAGAGGCTGTATTCAAATGCCTCCTCCACTAACACCCCCAGCCCACTCCTGAGGCTGCAGCTCAGAAAGAAGGATGTTAGCATGTGAAGCTGCTCTGGAGCATTAAAACTCACTCTCTCGATCTGTGTATTAGGAATATATTTATACATAGGGAAGGTCTACATTTTCAGACATGTTTGCAAAAAAAACACTTTTAAAATACGTTGTCACACCACGTGCTCTAGCAGAGGATAGAGCCAAGCGCACGTCGTCCGAAAATATGGAACTGGGAGAACAGTTTAAAGCCACAACCAAGTTCCTTTCTCTACTACACCCTGGCAATCCCACTCAAATCAAGAGGCAGAACTCAGCCTGTGATCCTCTCCTTTCAGCACAGCTAGTTTTCTTCCCCTCTTGGGGACGCTGACTCTGGAAGAAACTATTTAGTTACCTAACCTTTGCTTTAATGCAGACAGCGGTGAAGATTTAGATCTCAACTGGGCTGAATCAGTCTTTTAGTCTTTGATTAACCAAACAGTTAACAATTTTCCAGTCTGAAAGAGCCAAATGTGGTGAACCTGAAGGATCCTGTAACATCAGGCACAGTGACTATTTATGTGAAGACAGTGAATTAGTTGATTTTGAACTCTCACCACTGAGACACAGCTGCATTTCAGAGGTGGGATGACTTGCACCTCCCTTCACAAAGGTTTCTGAACCCAGAACACCAGCCGTGTGTTAGCAAGGCAATGCTTCTCCTCCTTTATTTATGTCCCACAGAAATGAAAAAGTTGTGTATACCACTAAGACATAACGATGCATTGCATCCTGTCAGCTGAGGAAAGCAAGTAGCTTTAGGTCTGTACCTACATAAGGATGACAAAGCGACACTTACACAAAAGCTGACTTCAGTCCACAGGGAGCTATCGCTATGAGGTGCCTCCCCAAATATCAGCATTTCCTTTGGCTTTCTGGATGCAGCTTTACACACACACACTCTCAAAAAAAAGCATGCAGTGCAGGAAGTGGCCTTTCACTCTTACTCAATTAAAAATTGCAAGGCTAAGAACATTCTCAGTTCAGGCTTACAGCACCAAAATACTTGGAGGCTGGACCACCCTAACAGGCTCAGCTCTTCCCAGATCAAGCCTGCATGCAAACAGCTGCTGGGCTGCAGAAGACTATGTTCTTTGGTTCAAACTGGTGCTGGAGTGCCAGGATCAGAAAACCAAGCTGAAATGCTGTGTGTGCTTGGAAAAGCATAGTCCCAAAGGAAATACAGTCTGAGGTGCCTTCAGAAGACAATGAGGAAGGTAGGAAATGCCCTCAACCCATGCAAAACAGTCTTTCCTCTAGAGTCAGCCAGGGGCTTTCAGAGTACAATCCCTTCCTTCAAATACCAGAGTGAAACTATTGGCACGCTAACAGAACACCATAGGATGAAGTGTCAGGAGTCTGTGGATAACACCTGGCTTTCCACTTCCTTCACATCATGCACCGGCAATGCTTGCTGCCAACACGCAGCCAGAAATCAATCAGCACCGAGGTAAAGAGCATCTGGCTGTCACTCAACATTAAATGACACTGTAAGCAGGAGGGGGGAGGAATTTAATCAAGCCTTCCTCTTCTATGATACCCAAAGATGTACATGTACGTACTATACTACATCAGCCTGTAGCTTTAGGCACCCATTTGGACATCCAGGCCCCTGCCAAAACCTCCCAATGAGCTTATCATATCATCTCTCTAGGAACAAAGATGCACACCCCCCAAAAAAGCTTCAAACTGGTACAAAACGCAGCAGCCCATCTGCTTCGCAAAAACGGTTGCCATGAATACATCCCTACTGCTCTGCGCCTGCTATTTTTAAAGATATTTGGGAGGCAACTGAATTCACTGGTGGTTGTGCTATTTAAGTATCTGGATTAATACTATTCAAGGAATATACCGGTACTTCTCCGTGGGGAAATACAGCACCTGCCTGGCCTACACCTGGCTCAGATGCATTTTCAGAAGACCAACTTCTGTAATCCAATGAGAGAGCAATAAACCCACAGACAATAGAAGCTTTTCACGCAAAGCACTGTAAACTGACACGGGTGAGTCTTATCCTCAGAAGCCCCGCCAGAGCATAAGGAAACTTTACAAAGGGAGGGGAAAGGGCAAGCAAAAGGAAATTTACAGCTGCAACTTTAGTCACTAAAATACCCGTGGTTTAATGCAAGGCCTGAGCACTGCAAGTGTGGAAAAGGGTACCTGCCTGCAAGAAAAAAAACCAAACCAGAGACCCCAAGAGAGGCAGATCCCCAAAGCCGAATGTGCTGACAGGACTGGACCTTTTCCAGAGTGCCTTGAATTCCTAGGAGCTTAAGTCTTAATGCATTTCAGACAGGTTCTCCTCCAGCCAGGCTGGTTTGTCCCAGCCTGGGCAGAGGAGGTGTGAGCAGCTCGCAGCCGGGGAGGGGGTCCCCGCTGGTGTGTGCCGCACCGGACCCACAGCACCAGGCTGCAGCAGGTACCTGCAACCCAGGCTGAAGTGGACTTGGGACCGGGACGGGCTGACGGGAGCTGGCAGTACAGCCTCCCCCTTCTGCTCTGATCACAGGTCAAATTAACCCAGAGCCACCTTGCAACTCATTGGATATATCATACCCCCACCTCTCACCACAGACGTGCACAAGCTGCCAAGTAAGTCTATTGTAAATAACCTGAAAAATCCATCTCTGGAGATTCTTATATTCTCAGACAAGACTCTTCTCTTCTTTCCACATCACAGGTCACTTAATCGAGAAAAAAGAAAACTGATTTAACACGTCCTATGGAAAGTTCCTATACCTACTTCTCCCCCCCATTTACAGAGTCCAAACTACATGGGACACCTTGTTCAGATCAGTTCTCTGAAAACTCACAGGCAGAAAGAGCTACTGGTCTGCTCAATCATAGCTGCATACCTCCTATTGCCACAGACCACAGAAGAAGCCCAAATCGATTGCAGAGCAAACACCAGACTTTTTTACATAAGCAGCTCACATAAGATGACCTGACAGACATTACAACCTCAAATGCAACCGTTTTTGGAAGTGATTGATTTCAGAGAAATAATCACAGATCCTAAATAATGTACAGACTTCTAACACAACACGGGCACAGCATCTCCTTCCCTTTAATCTTTCCCCAGATCCAAAGAGTATCAAAAAGGTCACGGAAATGACTTGAGGAGCACAGAGCAGAGCCAAGGCATGATCTGGGAGCCCCTCCACACAGTAACTCTTCCCCTTACCATTCCTGGAAATTCATCCCTCCTGAAGTTTCTCTAACTGCAACAGGGGAAAATATTCAGAAAAGGTCAAATGACTCAATACCACTGAGACCCGTAACTTTTCAAGCAGGAACAGGTTTCCATGTGCTTTCAGTTAGAGTACAGACAGGTTAGGGGGAAGGCAGCAAACCCAACAGCCTACTTCCCCTTTGCTCATTTATAAGCAATCAAGCTGGTTGAGAGTAATGTATGTGTTTGGTTTAAATTACAGATGATTTCGCTGCTGGAACACATCTGCAACGCACCATGCTGAGCGAACTGCTGACCCCCAGCCAGCTCAGAAAACAACCCAACGCAACCCAAACGGCTGGCAGCATCAGCAAACCCCGGCAACGGCTCCAAGAAGCTGCTTTCAGGGATGACAAGGAGAGGGAGATTGACATTTCTCAGCACAGGCTTTTCCTGAGACACCCTCCAGTTCAACTCATTTTATTATGACTCCAGGAAGCAGAGGGGTTAATTTCTTTCCAAGTTCACATACTGTTTGAATTCCTTAGATAAGCTGCTTCCACCAAACCCAAGGATCTAGCCTCAGGGGAGAACACTGTAAGGAAAAGCTCTTTTGATAGATTTTCTTCAAAAGAGAAATTAATTCAAAGTCCATTTTTGGAGGTGTTCCACGCCCACGGCTTCTACAGACTTCAGAGGAGGTTGCACCGTGCCTCTGGAAGAAAAACCAAGCTTTGAGCAATGCCCTACCACTGCTGTTTGCAAGACAGAAATGTTTTACGCTTGCCCAATAAAATCTTCTCTCCTGAAACGAGAAAGCTCAGTGTGTAGCACCACAAAGAGGAAAACCAGACCAAACCAGGCTTTAGCTCTGGGATAAAGCAGTTAACAGCTAGCACAAACTAATCCTGTACCTTTAAAACTGAGCAGTCGCTCAGGAAAGCAAAAAAACAAGTTTTGAAAACCACTGAAGGCTTCCTTCACATCTTGAGGCAGAAAGCAAGCAAGTCCGGGCTGTTACGGAATTCGCGTTTGCATACTGCTGGTGATAATCTATGTGCATAGTTGGAAACAAAGCAAGTTTTATTAGCAATTAGCAGCAGGAGTGGGGACAGACCTGCCTGAAGGAGTCAGAGAAATGCCAATACACGATGGCAGAACAACCTTCTAAGACGTGCAGGAGAACGATCCCAGTATGATAGATCACATTAAAAAGAAAATACTATAGCTATAAACTTGGAGATGCAATGGCATCAGTTCAAGGAGATAAACCGTGTCTTTAACACTGACAACTTTGACTCCAGGCAGCAGTTTTCCCTTGCACAGCAATTTGCAATGCAAAGCAAGCTACTTCCACTCTTACCAAGAACAGTAATTCGGAAGGAAAGGGGGAGAGCAAAGTTGGGAAGGGTTGATTTGCTTAGATACACTTTTCTACAGAGTTGAGTTTCAAGTCAGGCATGAAAGCAATATAGCACAGGGTCTGAAATAGCGTGTGAGAACTTGGGCAAGGCAGGGGGGGGAGAGAGGATTTCATCCACAAACCCCAGTCCCTTTCAGGGGAGCGACCTCCCGCTCCCCCCCCCATCTCTGAAAAATTAAATCCAGCTCTGATCAGCCAACACCACCCAGGTTCAGAGCTCTCCAGCTATGTTCTTCCCCCGCTCTGGAGAATGATGTGGCATGTGGGGCCCTACAACAGAACTATTAAAATCCCATCAAGGGGTAGGCAAGTGGTAGCCATATGCTAAACCGCTCAAGTGAAGAATAACCAGGGAAAGAAGCACAGCCGGGAAGCAAGTCTGCAAGCAGCTTCTTACCTGGTAGATAAGCTAGCAAAGTCTCCTCCATCCAGCAGCCTGATTTTGCAGAACAGAACCCCATTCACAAAGGGGACAGCAGTCAGCTCTTCTAGAGTGAAACTTGTCTGAAACTTGAATTTCTTCTTCTTCATCAGGAAAGCCATGGGCAAATTCAGCGTGGAAAGCCCAGGAATTCCAAACAAGATCAGGGAGGAGCAGCTCAAAACACAAACAGACAAGCAGAGGAACGGCACTCGCTCCAGGAGCGCAAGCAGGGAGTAAATTCCAGTTCAGTTACAACGACGGCCCAGCTTCAAACGCACAATTCTCTTCTCTTTGGTGGTCGGATCTGGCTGTGGGATCATCGCCACGGCAGGCTTCAGGTGAGGAGGAAGAGGTCAGATTAAATCTCTGCAACATCTCCAAGGGAAAAGGGAGGGAGAGAAGTCTGTCTCAGCTCCAGACCAGCAGGAGCTGTCCCAGTTAGAGCCTGCAGTGCTCTGTCTTCAGCACAACCCCTCCAGAAAGCATCTCTCCTGGGAAGTCATCTTGAGTCTCCAAAGAAGCCTTAAGTCTGCAGGCAGCACATTCAGAGAGCTTCCAGTTTCTATATCCTCCTCTTGTGCAACTCCTTGATACAGGTCTTCGGGTCAGCCTTTGGGAGGGAAATGAGTAAATTAGTCCCAGCCAGTCTTGGGCTCCTCCTCCTCCTATAAAACCTGTTTGGATGGGTAATATTCAGTCCAGACTCATACCAGTCTTAAGAGGTATGGCCCCAATTAGCCTGGCCCAACATCCTCTTTCCCCTTTTTGCCTAGAGCAAGCTTCACTGTTGTCATCCCCCTCCTAATTTCTGTTTTGCAAAGCAGCTAATAAAAATCTGCTCTATTTTCACCCATCATCTTTGGAAGCAGTTTACAGAGCAAGATCAGTCTAACATGTAGTCTAACAAGAGTAAGCAAAAGCTGTCTCAAGAAATGCAAAAATCTGTTTCTTTTCTGTTTTTCCAACCAGCCCTAAATGTTAGCACCTGAATCTTATAAATGGAGAAACTAGCACAGAGGGAAAAAAAGCAGTCTGCTCCAGATTACACAGCATAATAACCGAATCAGGTCATCTGGCTGTTCAATAGCCAGGCCCACCAAGTATGCTGCCTTCCCCTGGCACCAGGTCCACACCAAGCTGTGCCCTGCACAGTTCAGTTTTGGGGCTGGAGATGGTAATTTCATTACACATTTATGCAACACCTAAGCCAGGGAGGCCAAGAGCTCATTAGCATCTAAAAGGGACGAGGTTATGAACACCGGGCAGTAAACAATCCTCACCGATAGAAAGAATGACTGCAAACCAACGCAGGCAAAGCTCCTGCTGCCTGCACGGGTATGCGATTAAAGCCCCTCTCCCGCTCGGGCGGGAGTGGGCGAATCCAGCGGCTCTGCCCGCTTGTGCCGGGGCCCGGGCACCTCCGCAGAGGCACCGTTCTCCTGCGGCCACCTCTGAGCAGAGTTAGGGGGCAGACTGGTGACTGCTCCACACCACCAGACCATGAGCCATACCTGCCCCTTCTGCCCCTGCACCGAGCTGCAGCTAGGTCTCAGCCTGCCTTCCAGTCCCCTGGACCGTGAACCGAGATGCGGACGAGTCTTAGCCCACCTCTTGGCCCCACAGACCACACACTGGGCTGCGGTGAGGTTGCAGCCCATCCCCTGGCACCCTTGGGCCATGCACTAAGTTGTGGTCAGGTCTCAGCTCGCTTTCTGAGCCATGTACTGAATGGTGGCCAGGTCTCAGCTT